>NW_014039701.1:21606-23202 GCF_001186125.1 Sphaeroforma arctica JP610 | reverse complement strand
ACGATGTACTATATATATATATATATATATATATATGTGTGTATATATATATATATATATATATTTATATAAATATATATTTATGCATGCACCATTGATGGGGCTGCCACAACCCTCACCTATACACACACAAATCGATATACCCAATCCCTCCATACCTTGGCCAGTTGATCGCGAGAGCATGTGAGCAGCCAGTTACCATTGCGATTAAACTTCGTGTCTAGTATGGTGTCCTTGTGGGGATGGACGGTGTGTACGTTTGTGCCTGTGCGAGGGTCCCAGAACTTCACATTGTTATCCTTTGAGCCAGACACCACCAGCCCCTTCTGCGGATGCCAGTCCAGGCACTTGACATCCCATCCGTGGCCTATGAGACAGATGGTAGGTACGAGAGAGATGGTAGGTAAGGACACCAACACACAATATGAAGCTCACTCCACCCATCGAGTGAGAATCAGAATAGAGGTGTATTGAGATGCGTGTGTCTGGGTTAAGACTATGCGCGAGCGTGAGGCACCGGACCATGACAGGGTGTGTGATATAGACAAGTGGTGAGATGGACTAACCAATGGTAGATCAAAGCCTGCACACACGCAGAGCTGCGGGTGATCGCACAGAGAGAGGGTTAAGTTTTTTGCTTTATAATTGTATAATCAACTGTATGCTCACAACGGAGCATCTGTATATACATGTGTATAAGCATCTGTATATATATATGTATAAGCAACTGTATATACATGTGTATAAGCATCTGTATATACATGTGTATAAACATCTGTTATACATATGTATAAGCATCTGTATATACATATGTATAAACATCTGTATGTACTTATGTATAAACATCTGTACATACACGTGTATAAGCATCTGTAAATACATGTGTATAAGCATCTGTATATACACGTGTATATGTATAGGGTTATATGTAGTATGGTACGGATATGTATCCCAAAAAAAGTTTACCAGTTAAGGTCTGTTGCTCTGTGACGTGGAAGAACACTTTTATAGACAGTAGTTACTGCGAATATCATACTACATTGAGAGCCAAGACACAACCACGCCTGTAAATATGTCTATAGACCTACTACACTATGCACACTAACTAATATACATGTATATAGACATACCCAACTATGCACACTAACTAATATGCTTGTACATAGACATACTACACTTTACACACCAACTATTATATATGTACATAGACATACCACTACACACACGCACTACCATACTTGCCCACAGACATACTAAACCACACCCCCCACTACACTTGTACATCAATCCCAACACATCACTTGCCTGTGAGTGTCTGTTCCTCAGTGCCCGTGGCAAAATCCCAAATCTTCAACAATGAGTCATCGCCGCCAGTGACAAATTTGCTGTCGTTGGGTGAGAAGGCCATTCCACGGATAGCGTCTCGGTGCGCAGTGAACTCTTTGACATTGTTCATGTTGGCTTGCCAGTACTTGACCACGCCTGCGTGTTTGTGATGGGGTGAGTGAGTACAACTACTAAGTGATAAGGAACGGATATATATATATATATATATGTATATATGTATACACACACATATATATATATATAAATGTG
>NW_014039701.1:19939-21586 GCF_001186125.1 Sphaeroforma arctica JP610 | reverse complement strand
ACGAATACACAATATAAATTACACATATATATATATATATATATATATTAATGTTTATGATAGTCTACTACCCCCATGATCTCCAGTAACCAGCCAGCTGTCGTTGTGTGACCACATCATCGCCCTCACCGCTTGATCGTGTGCCTGTAGGGAGAGACACGGTATCAATAGATACGCACAGTAGAACTACACAATGGATGTTGACAGATTGTATTCCCGATTATCATTCAACATACAACCAGACAAGTGATTTATGTCGATCCCACTTTCACTTCGCATGGGACGGAATAACAACCCCATCGAATAGTAGAATCCGGTCAGTGAGTTCATCACATTTAAATAGCTATCCTGATTGATCCCAATTCATTCTTGCCTGATTGATCCTTGTTTAATGCTGATTAATCCTTATTTATTGCTAGCAATTAACCCCTATTTAATGCCGATTAATCCCTATTTAATCCTCATTGATTCCTAGCATATTTCGATATCTCCCTATTTAATCCTGATAGATTCCGATTCAATGCTGATTAATCCCTAATTAATGCTGATTAATCCGTATTTAATACTAAAAAAATCCTATTTGGTTCGGATCAATTCCCATTTGATCGCGATAAATCCCTATTTCATTTTGATCAATCCCTACTTAATCCCGATTCAGCCTTATTTGATCCTGATCAATCCCTATTAAATGCTGTCTAATCCTTATTTAATTATGAATATCACTATTTGATCCTGATCAATTCTTATTCAATCCTTTAAATTGTGGCACTTCAGCTCAGATCTCGTGCGATTTGAGTATTAGAAGCTTTATAATATGAGGTGGAAGCACACATAGTACCATTTATACGCTTGCTTTCCAGCGTGATTTCGTATTCGTGAATGTTTATATGTGTGTGTATATGTGCACAGATATATATTTATATATATATATAAATATATATATATATATATGAGTATATGTAAAGCGTAAATATATATATATATATATATATGAATATATGTTTATATGTATATAGGTTTTTTCGATGACAAAGTTAAGATTAGCTTGAGTAGCGTATTATCTCACCTGTAGAATGGTTTCGAAATTAAACGTCAGGCCATTCCAGAGTGTGAATTCGCCGCTTGACGATCCAGTGATTAAACGACGGCCCTCGGGAGTCCACTGTCGACACAAGGACCAAGAGAACATGCGTGAGGAAATAAAACAACGCAGAATAAACACATGACATATTAAGGTAACATTTGGGCGGTATGCACCACGTGCCTGCATTGTATCCTCAAAAAAACAGACAGTTGTATATATGTAGGTAAGCTTTACGTGTACGTCATAGTCAAAGTACGGTACTACAGGGGTGGGAGGGTAGCCTTGGTTATCTTCCTAAACCCTAAAAGCTTCATAGAATAATGTGTGTGCTGTATGAGTTAGTATAGATTTGAAGGGGACACAGAGCAAAGGAGAGGGAATGGCCTGACGGTGCTGGTACACCGATGAGCATGTGATTATATATTTAGAGAGATAGATGAATCCCCAGTCTATATAACACCTATATATATATTAATATATATATATATATATATATATATATATAATATATATCATATATATATATAATATTATATATATAATAATATTTATGTNTTTATTAT
>NW_014039701.1:16611-18186 GCF_001186125.1 Sphaeroforma arctica JP610 | reverse complement strand
ACGAGGCGTAATGTTTACATATACTTACAGTGCATGTGAACGTGGGTCGCCTGACTTTGTTTGTTGAGGTGTGGGCTAGCTTTGTGGTGACCGCATTGACTGGTGTCGATTGCATTGCATATGGCGGGAGTATCTGCACCAATCAAATAGCAAGATCAACAGACACAGAAGTGTGAGTGGATGTGAGAAGACGAGGGTTCAGATCTACCTGTTCACATCCCATACGCAGAGAGTGACGTGTGTACATTCTTTCCGAATACATCGAACGCTCAACATGTCTTCCTAATACTGACGGCACGTGGCGTCACTCTTCTTTGTAGTTGATAGCACAAACGGAGAGATTGGTTGTCCGTCCTCAATGTGCGAGTAGCATTGCAAATCCGATACGATGCTTTAAATAGCGTATCCATATATAGCATAAACGATGCTTTATATAGAATGAATAATACTTTGTATGGCATTATCGATGCTTTATATAGAATGTACAATACTTTGTATGACAATAACGATGCTTTACATATCTTACACGATGCTATATATGGCATATGCGATGCTTTATATATCGTTCACGATGTTTCAAATATCGTATACGATACTATACATAGCGCAAACGATGCTTATATAGTATATACAATGCTTCACACAGCATATCTGACATATCAGACGACAAATATACTGCACGACGCTGTATTTCGCATGTACGATACACTACATGACAAACCTACGATAGAAATACAATGCCATATACAGTGTGCAATGGGTGTTTGCTGGAGTTAGCTTACCTCTCGCGTGTAGTTGGCGTCGGGTTGAAGGTGCAGCAGATCTCGACGAACATCCTTCTTCCACAGCCTCGCCTGAGTCCATAGCAACGCAACATGTGAATATGATATATAGATAAGATACCTCCATGACGAGGTATAGACATGTGAATATGATACATTGATAAGATTCGTCCATGACGAGGTATAGACATGTGAATATGGTATATAGATAAGATACGTCCATGACGAGGTATAGACATGTGAATATGATATATTGATAAGATTCGTCCATGACGAGGTATAGACATGTGAATATGGTATATAGATAAGATACGTCCCTGACGAGGTATAGACATGTGAATATGATATATTGATAAGATTCGTCCATGACGAGGTATAGACATGTGAACATGATATATTGATAAGATACGTGCATGACAACGTGTGTGACTTAGTGCAATACGATGTATAGTCCCTATGTACAAAAACAATGAAGAAGTGACCATTGAGTGTATGACAGTGTGTAATAATATGCATAGTCCGTATGTATATGAATGATGAAGAAGTACACAATGAGTTTGCGTCTGCGTATAATAATGTATCGGACAAAAGAAGAAGTAAAACGTATCATATACAGATATCACAACAAACTCACGGCTGCGCAATTGCCCTAATAAATAAAGACATGAGCAAATGAAAGCCATACGAGTGTTCACAACAACAGGCATACTTATGCATACTTATGCATATATATATATATGTATATTATATATATGTATATATGTATATATTATATATATATATATATATATGT
>NW_014039701.1:2408-16591 GCF_001186125.1 Sphaeroforma arctica JP610 | reverse complement strand
TATATATATATNTNTNTNTGTATATATTATATGTATTTAATATATATATATATATTATATATATATATATATGTATTATATATATATATATATATGTGTGTGTGTCTGTAAGTTTGTGTGTGTTTTATGTGCGTGTGTGTGGGTGTGGGTGTGTGGGTGTGGGTGTGGGTGTGTGGGTGCGTGGGTGCGTGTGTGCGTGTGCGCGCGTGTGTGTGTGTGTGTGCGTGCGGGTGGGTGTGTATTTGTTCGGTTGGGTGGGTGTTTGTTTGTCTTGTGTACGTGTTTACATATGAATGCATGTACACTACTGGTTTCCTGTTTGTGAAGATATATGTATTATCGTACAGGCACATTTTCAGATACTTCTGACTGATCTTGCCTAGAGTCAACTTGCCTATAGTCAAAACAGTAACAACACAACCTACATCTCAAAAACACTCTGAGCCCGTACACACAATAGCCCTAATCTACGCCCCAAACTCTCGACTACATTACCTCTAAATATCTGGTGCACGTATTGAAATAATCCACAGTGTGCCTCTGTACAGCCTTTCGCATTCGTTTCCCATCGAACACCTGTCTATTTGTGTACATGTAGTGTCTGGGCTTCTCTGAGTCACCCTCTCCGCCCTGAGGGGCACCTTGCACTCCGCCGGTGCCCGCCCACTTTCCCTTACCTACCATCATCTTGGCAAATGTAGATGGGGATCTATAATTTGTAGGGCTATGCCTTGTTCTATATACCGTGTGCTTTGCTTGTATATCAAAATATGAGCTTTGGTAGCTTTTGGACCCGCTCCTGTGATGCAGTTGTAGTAGGCCGTATTGACATTTTTTCGACGCCAAACACCGATATTATCTCATAATAACCCCAATCTCCTTAATACGAATGTGCGCGATATATAGACACATCAAGCGCTCGCGACGACCGATAGTTGGAATTGTACTGTATGTACTACGTTGTATTTACATTCCCAGTAAGCACATAAATACATGTGGTGCAACGGTGGATTGGCATACTGATCCTCTCGAAATAAATAAATCGAACAGGAGTGGTGGCCATATTTAAACCCAACAAGCTTCTAGGGTAAACTTTTCCGTTGATGAAAGTTTGGATTGCCGCACGGCAGCGCACAGGTATGTGTTCATACTTTTGGGGGGGTTTTTTTATAGGGTTTTAGGGTTTTAATGTTGTTGCTTTTTTTGTTTTTTTTGTATTTGTTTAAAAAAAGGGGGTTTTTTTCTTGTTCTAAAAAGTACGTGATGACTCATCCATTACATAATTTATTTTTTATTTGGAGGCCAGCACTCACTCTATGTAGTAAATGGGCCACTATTCCAATGTCCCAGACCCAAGCCGCTGCCAAGCAAACGCGAAGAAAACGCGGCGATGACTCATATTTATTGCATACAGAGTACAGACAGAAGTGCTGTGTTCAGTGTGAAGGTTGTAAATATTTACCTCTTTACGGTTGATTTTGGCGAGGGCAATGTCTGCACACTATTTCAGGGTCAATCAAAATATCTATAAAGGTGAAGCCGGCCAGTCCTACGGCACCACACAGCAAGTGCAAGTTGGCCTGTATAAGAAGCATGACTAGCATCAAACAAACAGCCGTGCCGGATATCAGTCGAGGTCAAGACTTTACTAAGTCTCCTTTCCAGGCTTTTAAACGTCCGGACACCAATGCTATAACCCGTTCGCGTGCGGTGAAGTATGTGGCAGCACCCGTGTTTGTCAGTGTCGTTGCAGGCGGCATCGCCGTGGCACTACTTCAGTAAAGAATGAGATACGATAAGTCGAGTCGTGAGTTGTGGCACTTGTATCCCATTCGAGATCGAAACTCGTCCAATAACACTACAGATAAGTCTCTACGCTTGTGTAGTTTTTTATGTGAGCTCTGGAAAGGAGACACCGAGGATGTTGCGGTAGTCTGTACATGTTAGTCGATCTGTCTGGTGGTTTCACTGGGACAGTTCAACAATTGCGTAGTTTTTAATGTGAGCGCTGGAAAGGAGATGCCGAGGGTGTTGCGGAAGTCTGCAAAAGTTAGTCGATCTGTCTGATGGTTTCACTGGGACAATTTTTGTTGGATGAAAATCGTAACTTTGGAATGCCGTTGGATAGTACACGAGTCTGTGTCCCTATGTAGTATTCATCCATTAATTGCATTCGCATCACCCTATTCCTATTTTAACTATGGAAGTTTGATTGATACTAAAATAGGTATCAAGTATACTATAGTGTCCCATCTACAATTTTCACAAGGTGCTTAGTCCGTCTGTTTAAGAACACAGACATTGACCCGACGACAGTGTGTGTTGCCCTCGGTCATTTGTAAAATAACCAGCTGAAAGTTTCTGGCCATATTTTCCGGTCGACATGCTGGTCTGTCCAGCAAACCACAGCATATATGGAGATGCTGAATACAGAAGCTCTACATCTGTAATGGTCAGGGTATCAACTTTGTTCGGATAAGTTGAAAAATAAAGTCTGTCTTTCTATATCGGTCGCTACTTTGCGTGTTTGCATTTTATAGTAGCGTAGTATACTATCGCGACAGAAAACCTAGCATTACTTACTTCTCCTGCAGGTGACAAATTACCCGTACAAATTTTCCTGATTAATCAAAGCCCGTTGTTGTGGCTTACCCCTTCTAAGAGATATCGATTTAATGATTACCACACCTGAACAACCCATATTGCGATATAACTGTAACTTAGTAGGCTTTGGGCGCATCCTATTGATGCAATTACGAGCTTACTTGCAATGTTGTTTTGTATCATACAGCGGAGAATGAAACTTCACGCAGCGACAACTGATAATATATGAGAAATACGTCGCGACTGAGAGGTTTTAAGAGTCATCTGGAAATACTCTTCAATACGAGACTTTAATCACCCTAAATTCGATTTCTGATAATTTAAAGTGCTAATCACTGAACTGGCGATGCACGTAGATACTTCAAATTAAGATATTATCTTTGACTATAAAACAAACATGAGTGGACAACCCATTTGCATTTCATGGATTTTGTATAAGTGGGCGACCAGTGTCTGAATGTGATACACCATACATAAGCTTGTACATTATCAGAAAAGTCTCAGTATCGATCAGCTTTGAATTATTTATCAGCTTTGAATGAAGCACTCATAATCCCCAGCCGAGCCCGAGTGCGACACGGAGAGCACCAGCACATTTTAGAAGCCGAAGGTCAAATTCTGAAATTCAATCGGGAAAGTGTACAGTATTTACAGGCCAGCTGTACTAATGCACGCATCCCAATTTGGAGAGAAGGCATTGGTCTATTTACTCTCGTTTCAGCGTAAAATGTCTTATTCTGCAGTGCCAGCGGTTGTTAAAGTTCAATATTGCGGTCACGCCAACTCATGTGTCCCAACTCCAATGAGTCATCGCAATACATCATGGGGGCTGGGCCACCGGGGCGTGTGGTACCCCGGAATCCCGGATATGGTAAATACTAAATAGTTGACAGAGATAGTATGGGCAAACTATACAGAAATATTATACTTACAATACAATATACTTATTCCTACATAAACAATCGGTTTATTCGAACTTGAGTCAGAGAACTTATAGAATCTTAATTAGATCACTCAACATAATGTATAGCTTACGCCAAGTGTATTCCATCGGTGGTCGTGTGTCGACGCGTACGCTTGCACGCCAGCAGCCCATAGTTGTGCGTGCATTGCACGCCGCCACTAGTTTAAGGGACGAAAAGAAAGATGAGCCTAAACCAGGTCAGTTTATAGAGTGTTCTTCTATCGGATTTATTTGATATTGGTATATATCTGCCTTTATAAGTCATCGATGAGTATTGGCGTACTGTCAGGCTCAAGTGTTTGGTGTTGATATGCGATATTACTATGTTTGTAACTTACCATGCTTGCATGGTAGGCTATTTAGGTTCTGTGTTGCTTACTAGCAATTCGTGCGAACGAGGTATACAATACGTCGCACATCCAGATGACAATAATCCACACCTATATGTTATGTTCCTATACGATTATGTATATATATATATATGTGTGTGTTTGTGTGTGGGGGTATATATATATATATATGTATATGTATATACATAAGATACATAGATATGATAAAACCATGTGATCCTGTGTTCAGTGCTGTTAGTTTTTCTGTACGAAGTACCAAAAGCGTCGCCTACTGTTTGTGACCATTATTTGGGGGAGTCAGTAACAAGCCTGTTTTTATTTATTTTGCATTTCAATAGCCTGTGTATGATACATAGCGTAAGGAATGCTCACGAGGCGTGCCAACGATGTATATTTATACATATTGCATGCGTATGATTATAAATATAAGAAATGCCCACGGATCGTGCCAGTGCCGTGTAGTTTTTTTTCCCTGGGGTACCTATTTTCTGCATGAAGGAAGCAGGATGAAGCGTATCGTATGATGCCTATAGCAGTATGGTCAAGCAGTATTAATGCGCATAGTACAGCAAAATACATTATATCCTGAACTCCGTTGAATTTCACGTTCTGTAGTTGAACCGGAAGCCACCGAGGATAACAAGCTGGAAGCGGAACTTGCTGCTTGCAAAGAAGAAGCTGCCAAATTAGCCACGAATGTGAAAGATATAAATGTATGTTACTTGCGATTTTTATGATCGTTTGCTTGTTCAGTTTAATAGCTATGTGGTCGCGAGACCTCTATCCTCTATGCTTTTGATAAATCTGGATGCATGTGTGTCGATTGCAAGCCGATGTGCTCATGCGTGTTTGTTAGAACACCGCATCAATGTGTAATCAATGAGGTATGCATTAACATTGGTCATTGTATATACTCTATCGAAGCTATATCTATATACATGTGAGTTTGTGTGTGTTTATATATATATATATACTATTGTATATATAATCCTGTTTGTTTGTGCGCATATTCACGAGTTTTATATGTAAACTATTAGGTGTACACACGATGTATATAATGATGCCCCTGGACATGTAACGTATCTCTGCCTTCTGAAGGATCTGTCTATAGTATCATGTTATTAAGTCTAGTGGGCTCAATAAGAAGATTCAATGTTGTGTTTGTTATTATATTCCACTTTCAAAATTATCATTTGCAAGTACTGCCATGGGTGGCTATTTCTATAGTTTGTTATTCAACTCTATAATGACTATTATCGTATATATTGGGTTCGTAAGGTGGGACGTGTTTATTCTAAGAATTCATACAAAATCAAATTTCTTGGCTTATTAGTTGGTACGTGTGTATCGTCAATGATCATTGTTGTCAAACAATTTCGTTTGAGTGGTATGGGTCGAGACCAATCTTGTCTCAAAATTTTACTATGCCCCGTGCGCATTTTATTTTTGGTGTGTATGTGTGTACAGGTAAAATCAGTGCTTTCCAGTACCTGTCTACAAACGATCCTAATCTGTTATGATCACGTTGTATTCCTTCAGAATGTGTCCACAGGCAATACTTCTGCGCGTATTGGTGGTTTACTTGTGCATGTAACTGTGCTTGATATCCACAACCAATAGATCATCTACACGTATTAGTACTGTACCTGTGTACGTAAATGTTTGCGATATAACGCTGATGTGAGCGAGAATCGAGCTACCACGTCCCACAGCACAGGGATAAACCAGCTCTGGACATTTGCCCCATCTTAACCCCTGTGTATAGATACGCTCACTGACACGTATAATAAACCACCCTCAGGATAAGTATATGCGAGCTCTAGCGGAGATGGAGAATGTGCGCAAGCGTGCCCGCACAGATGTAGACAACCAGAAGCACTTCGCCATCCAGAAGTTTTCTAAATCCTTGATCGAGGTATGTATGGAATATGACTCTAATTTTCTTTGTTGATGCAACGTCCCAGGTTGTGATACTATTTAAGGGACTAATGGTATTCTTTGTACTTGTGCTGGAAGAGGTTATGTTCTGTGACCATGGTCAGAGTGCTGTTTTCATGAGGATTAAAGGAGTGCGTACAACATGTATAGTCAACGATGTCCATCCTCTGTGCATGTTATATAGCACTGACGTGCAAATATGTATGTGTGTACATCGGTTTTGCTAACCTGGATATTGTTGTAGTACTGTAGCTTCTCACATCACTAGTAGTTGGGCATCCCACTCTCAGTCTGTAAGGAGAAAGTAAAAAGGTGTCGACTCTTATTTATATAGGTATGTATGTATTTGTATACATAATATCATTTTTATTATTGTTATTGTTAATATTATTATTGTATCGCTCATCACGCAAACTATTTCTCGCAGGTTGCAGATATCTTCACTCTGGCCACGCAGGCCATCAAGGAAGAGGAGCTGGCAAGCGATCCCAAGCTGCAGAACATGCACAAGGGTCTCACCATGACGCAGGATGCCCTACACAAAGCTTTTAAAGACCACGGCTTAGAGAAGTTCGAGGTGTGTATGTTTTGTGTGTGGTGTATTAGACTGTGTAAGCGACTTTGAATGTAATCTGATTGTTGGCTATTCAAATGGGGGATGTTACGAAATTCTGGGTTTTTCGTTGTGCTTTTCTTTTCTTTTTAGCACATGTGATGCGGTTGGTTCTTATATTGGTTGCTTGGCAGTAAAGTAGATTTTGTGGTATCGCTTCAAATCTGAGCTTGCGCTACACACGGTATATGACATGGGAGCATCCGGTAGCTATCCGGGTTTGTACATATTTGGACAATTGTATATATATATATAGTCATACTAGACACAAGTGGGTTACGCGTAGATGAGGGGTATATTTGAGTGTCTGCCTGATTTGTGCGTACAGGACATGGAATGCCCTTAGACATGCTATTGAGTCCCTTTCTGTATTTATCATTTTATATTTCTAAATGACGGAATGCCTGTAGTGGCATACAATTTTTTTGTGATTCGTGTGTACATTTTTTTACCGTTTTTAGTGTGTGCTTCTTGAGCCGCTAAGAAGTTGGGAGATGTTAGTTTAATGTACATTTGTACACGTCGATGACATTTATATGCATACCTACTACAATAATATTCGATAGCCAGGCTTCCTTTTCATTGCCCTGTCTACATATTCTCTAACGCCCTTCGTTGTGCCACACACAGCCACTGGGAGAAGTGTTCGACCCCAACGCACATGAGGCTGTGTTTGAGCTTCCCGATCCGTCGAAGGAGCCAGGCACAGTAGGTGTGGTGCAGCAGGCAGGCTACTTACTTAACAGCCGCACTCTGCGTGCCGCTAAGGTTGGTGTGGTGCGTAAGCAGGATTAGAACGAATATTTTCCTGAGAGCACTTCCTGGTACGTGTGGTGAACCGAATGCGTAGCATTGGAGATCGGGAGAAAGAAAGGGCTTGTACATAGGCCACCTACTTGCACAGCTGGATGTGGCAGTGGGAATTCAGGGTGGAGTACGCGAAAGTGTACTTGCTCTAGTTCAAGACTAGACATGGACGCTGGTTCCTCTCTCAATACGGTGTTCACCTACTTGTGTGTGTGGGAATGCACTTACGGTCAAGTACTTACCCTCGCGCTTGCGATGGTAGCTTGAATTTGTAGTGCACATGCAGGTGCAACAAATTAAAGTAGGGTGTCGAATTATAGCGGGGTGTTGTCAATCAGCGGTCGACGTTGTCTGTGACAATAAAGGGCTTGTTGACAGGGCTGTATTTGGCTTGTAGATCTAAAAGAGACTTGTACATATCAGGTCAGGGTACATGTGTTTTACAAGGCACGGGTATAAATGGCGGTTTAGCTTCAGCCAAATGTAAGGCAGGTTTTAGTGCTGGCCATGCGCACACTGTAAACTGAGATTGGGCGGTAGGTATACATAGCCTTTCAGTGAGTGCATGGACAGCGAAGTAAATTAATTGGGGTTTTATCAATAAATTTTATCAGATAATACATTCCTTGCGTCGCCTACACTAAGCCCATTACTATATCTTCCTGCAAAGTGATTTGGCCATGATTTGCATTCGATGATTTTGATTTGCTTGTGAACGCGCACTGCGCATGGGGGGTTTTGTGCCCCGCAACACGTATATGAAAGGGTTCGCTTGACGGAACCGACTGATTACGTCTGTATATGGATGAATGTTCATATGCAATGAATTAAAACATGGTTACCCTGAGAAAGTCGAGTACTGTTTTCTGCAGGTCATGTTGAACGCCATCTCAGCCAACGACTTAATATGTTCAAGTTGAAGGTTTCGTTCCAAACGTCATCGCATTGCAAAAACATATCGTCATCGCACAATGTGCTACAATGTACGATAGACATACACAATATTATAGTATATTCTACACTGGTCCAAATTGATCCTGACGATGAATCTCCTTCGCTAAATATTTCGACAAGGTTACGAAGTATACTAGGACCACATATTTGATTTGGATCTCAGATACATATTTTGAATCTCAGTTTCAGATTCATAAGCCTGAAAAAATAACCGTAATCTTAAATGTTGCGTAGCGACGAACTCGCTCGTGTTAAACATCTATGAGCTGTGCTGACAATTATTTGCTGCGTTACGATAGTTTTGCTAAGTCAGACTGACAGTTACAAATTCCAATAGGGAATTGCTTGCTGCACGCCCTCTTAGATAAGGCAATATCCAAGTGCTATCAAATTGACTGCCCATATTCTTGACGAGAGCTAAAAATAACCAATTCAAACTGCGAAGCGCATCTCAAACAAGACAGTAGGCCTCTCATCAAAATCGTAAGGTGGGCATGTTTACCGCATAACCCCTTGTGGGTAGTTTTCTGGCACGCTTATAAACCCAATCGTTGGAGTCGTGAGTCATCACGAGAGGAGTTTCTCATTTCTGAGACTCCAAGATTCAAGTCTTCCTCCTGCCAGTGACCAATATGGCAGTATCTAATATATCTTACATATATCTCATATTTATCTGGAATATCTGAATTATTCCTTTTATCTTTTTTTTAAACAATTCAAAAAAGAAAGAAATCAACCCCAAGAGGATTTTATTTATTTTTTAAAATGGCTTTTCTCGTACCCTGGGGCCGGGGGCTGGCGGCGGGGGCTCTACGTTAGTGCTTGGTATACGACAACGACGTACAGTCGTACATATAGTCATACACCGATACACGGATGCAGCCTTCAGTAAATACACAGATGCCAGCCGATCCATACACCGATACAGCCTTCAGCGGTCCCTGACGACACCATGTCGCGACCGGCACGTCCTACAACATTTAGACACGATATGTAGGACATGTCGTTTGCCCAAATGTGAAATGTGAAATGTGAAACTCGGCAATCTCGGCATGAGACCTTGACGGTATGTATGACCGGATGAGTGATGACCCTCTCAGGCTCTCTCACTATCTCTCTCTACTATTAGTCTATTACTAATAGTAGTACATAGACAGTAGGAGGGAGTAGAGTCTCTCTCTCTCTACTGAGCAGAGAGGGTAATATTATGTAGGGTGTACGGAGAGAGAGAGTCTCAAACTCTCAGCCGTTAAGCCGTGGCCTCTACTACTAGCCACTCTAGTAGAGAGAAGAAATATCGCCAATCGGACTGAGAGATGATTGTTGTTTTCCGCTTTCTCCCCACAAAGTAAGTTTCTTTTTTTTTCTCTCTCTCGAATCATGCATCGTTCTATACCAATCCAGGATTTTCCGATGTTTTCAACTTTTCTGTACATTTTTTCCCCCATTCCAAGGATTTCCCGATGTTTTCAGTATTTTTTTTTGCCCCGAAATGATGCGCAAAAACATGCGATCTCAAAAGGAGTAAATCTATAACTCCATAGATATTATCAACTTTCTATTGGTTAATTGGACCAGCTATTTTAAATCGAATGGTGCTAATCTACTTTGACTAAATCTTCTGTCCAATGAATATATACATTTCTGTATCAATCAAATATTTATATAGCTCTTGGTTTCAAACTCCAATTGAAATCCTCCTCTGCATAAACTCTGATAGGACTCTCTACTCTAGTGAAGATACACGGAAAAAGTATGTATCTATACTCTTTTACTCTGTATTGTAGTAGACTATACATAAAAATTAATACTGTCTATACATTCATAGTGAATAGTCGAAGTCTCGATACAGTACACATGTCATATAGTCGTATGCGACAATATAATTGTATACAGTATATTTAGTTATTTGCACTAAACATACAGTAGATCAGTCTATATCAGTGTATTGTATATTTGGTGTATAGAGTATAGACTTTAGAGAGTATTTGGTTCTCTATTTTTTT
The DNA here is from genome assembly GCF_001186125.1 of Sphaeroforma arctica JP610. Lineage (NCBI taxonomy): Eukaryota > Ichthyosporea > Ichthyophonida > Sphaeroforma > Sphaeroforma arctica. The sequence goes on along the minus strand of NW_014039701.1, from coordinate 6,355 downwards.
ATAAAAAAACAAATTCATGTATACAATTATTAATCACAGAGTATGTATTGTACTCTTTTATGTATGAATTGTATCTTGCAGTCTTGCAGATAAACTACTAGTAGAGAGTTAGTGAGCAGAGTCAAAAAGACAGACAAAAAAATTTATTATGCTTGTGTCTCAGTGTCTGACCTCCTTTTCTTTTTTTCAGCTTTCGATTGCTGAATGTATGGTATATATATATATATACCCTTAAATTGAATCATATATTTCACAAAAAACAGTTATATACACGCTAAACAATCATAATATGAGTGTATTCGGTCTAGTAACCCAAATGGACTGTGTATCGAGTGATCATCAAGACCTTGTAGATGTCATGTCAGTCACACACACGAGTAGTTCGGAGGTCGTCAATATGGAGAAATCCGATTTGTATTATGATATACTCGCTCAGCTCAGAAAGGTGTCAGCAGATGAGGAATGTGTTCCAACGCGATCGTTCTCTACAAACTCGATTCAGCATGAGACCTCACTTAGCACTCAGAATTTTGAACAAACGGCGTCGTTGCCATCGATTGGCATGTGGTCATCAAAAGACTTGAACTCGCCGATGGAGTTAGAAACCCGATACACAAAACCTGAGAATGTACGTACCGATTATATTCCTACGATTATAAATAGCTCTCAACCCGATAGCAGCCCTTCTGTACTGTCTCTTCTGGAGATGGCAAGCGCTTATCGATCACAGCGATGTCAATCGCTACCGTCCACACAACAGATACCGGATCTATTTAAAAGAAAATCGTCGCCGTCTGCAAAACGTGCTCAGGCGTCTGCACCGGTCTACAAGCGTGTCGCAAGTATGGGCGACTCATCCAGTACAATGTATGAAATCATCGGTGATACGGCACCTTTAGTGCAGATTAATAGGAGGGATCCGGAAGAGTTGAAACGTCTGTATATTTGTCCTGAGAGTTGTGGTTCGCGCTACGAATACTGGCGCTCACTTCAACACCATTTGGTGTCAAAACATGGGCTGAAGAAGAAAAAAAGCTCCTATCCTCAATTCGCATCGTTGACTGGCTGATAATATGTTATGAACAAAGCAAAGTTCTGTTGACAAACATCCGCTGGTCCGGGAAAAAATTATGCAGTATTAGGTTTGTGATGGTTTAATATACAACAATTCAAAAGTGAACCCAAATCATTCGGATTCAGATAAATACAATTAAAAATAAATAAACAACCTCGTTCCATGAAACGGATTTCGACAGTCGACAACCGCCCAAGTCCGAATTTTTATCAAATCTGTATTGATGATATCGTTTATATCTATATCGTGACCTAGCCATCAAAAAAGTTTTTACAGCCGTAATAGTATTTACGAAACCGTTCAGAAATTGTTATTCGACATCTATCTCATCCAACCGAGCAAGACATGTGTCACGAGGATGCGCTGCAACAGAACTTGCTACGACTACAGAGAGTGTCGTAAAGAGAATATATAAATATGCACCAGTAGCATGATGTAAAAATGTCATTAAGGTGAACACTGTTACCACAGCCTGGTTTCATCCATGTGAATGAGGTTGATTGTAGTTGAGACCGAAGTTCGTAGTGAGAAGGCAATCTGGCGCAAGTGCGTGCGTGCGATATATAAAGTGGAAATCAGAAAGTAGGAGGCAGATCTTTGAGAGGCCACCAGTAGCACATTAGGTAGTCACCAGAGTTATACTTTAACTTTAAGCAAAGATGAGCTCAGACTCGGACGAGCCAGGTCGATTGGGTGTTGAAACCAAACAATTGAGAGGTTATCAAGAGCGAATAGTTGCGGAAGCTAGCGAGCGAAACTCTATCGTTGTCTTACCCACAGGTACCGGTAAAACCCTCATCGCATGTGCTCTGATTCTCCACCTCATGCGCACGCGGTCTGCGAGGAAGACGCTATTCATAGTCCCTACTATTGCGCTGATGGACCAACAAGCAGCAGTTATAGCGAGAGAGACAGGGCTGGGCGTGATTACCATGGGCGGTGGACGACAGCCCACGAGACTCTCGCTGAAGAATGCGGACGTTGTGGTGGCCTTACCGGCTGCTTTCATGAACGCTTATGAGGAGAGCCATGCCTCGCATACCACCAGAGAAGAAAACGTACGTCCAGTGTGACAGTGTCTACGTTTGGTCATGGTAGCCCGTTGTTAAAGATTGCTGTAAGTCATACATACTTCGATGCAGGTTGAATCACTTGATACTAAAGTATGATATGTCCACCGTGTATTGTGCGATTGCACGCGCATATTTTGATCTACAGTTTCTTTTGGAGTGGTTGTATGGGTCACTACACTCAGTATCACTTTATTTGAGCAAGAACAAGTTCGCGTGTGAACTATGTTTAATATTCTGACTGTGAGCGGAGGATCAGTGCCATGCTGTTTCGAGCCAGTGCCAGGCCACATATGCAACAAAGTTGGATGCCTTTACTATACAATTGCGGTGTTTGAAACTACATAAGTATCCTAGATTGGACGGAAAGTGCAACATAAACTTTCCTAGCTGAGCGTAAACACACCAACTACAATACAATGACAGTCGACAAATCCAAGTTGTCGTTTGCCTCTATGTAGGAGGCCAAGTACGTAACACGGACTATTTCCCATCGTGATCCCACACGGTCGTCAGTGTTATCTTTAAAGTCAAATAGTTATTTACTTCGCCGTATATCTCGACTGGTACTTTTAATGTGTTTCACTGTAGGGTAATTCAAAAGCAAACCTCCCCCTGCGAGAATCCGACGGAAACTCTTTAACTTTAAAGCATACGTTCCAATCGCAAGCTATATCTGAGACATTGCCTCCAAGATTAAAGAGGGATCGAATTTCATACCCAAAAGATTATGGCACTCAATGTTTTGCACTCTTCAAAAGAGTAGTGGTTACCATAGTTGCCCTCGCCTTCTGATGTCCTGTAGTCTGTCATACCCGTCCAGAATCTGTTCAGCTTCAAAGACTTCGGGCTGGTTGTGTTTGACGAGGTGCATCACATGATCAAAGACGACCCGTACACGCACACGGCCAGAGCAATCGCCACCGAGCACGCACGCAGTGGTCATAGGCCGCAGATACTCGGACTAACCGCGTCAATTACTTATCGTACCAACGAGAAGCATATACGCAGAGACGTCAAGCGGATGGTTCGGTTGCTACAGGTGTTTATGCGTGTTTGTGTGCGTGCTTGTTGTTGTGGTTGCTGATTGATAGTGTGGGTGTTAAGAGAGGGTGGGGATGTTGGTGTTGGAGTGTTTGTATATCGGAAAGGAGAGTATCTTAGCAGTTTCAATAAAATAAGTACATCTGTACCAAGACCAAGCGTAAAAGATGAGCCGTTAGAAGCGACTAATTCAGTTGCATAGAGGTGTGCGTAGTAGTATACATCAGAAATACCTTCAAGCGTACAATAGAGCAATTTGATCTACGTGTTAGGCATAGCTTCGGGTGATGTTTACAGTGTAGTACGTGATTTGCTTGTGGTTCTGCAGTAAGATATGCTTGTGTGCAGGAGAGAGGGGATGTCAGGGATATGCAAAACATGATTGCATTCAAGTATATAACGGGACAAGCTTGGCTGTTTATGCAGAAGCACGCTATCCGTGAATCAAAGCTCGAGAATGATGAACCTGATCACTCATAACTGCGCATACAGAATATGCACACAAGCCTATCCCTAAACCTCACGCACACACTCTCTCACTCCTGTGCATTCATGTGAGATCCTGCGGTTATCATTGCGCCCGCGTCACAATCGCCGATTAGTATTCAGAGATCTCTACCCCAAGTTGCGCATAATATATATACATATATATACAAATGTATATATATATATATATGTATATATATATATATATATATATATATATATATATATGTGTGTGTGTGTGTGTGTGTGTGTGTGTGTGTGTGTGTGTGTGT
>NW_014039701.1:0-2215 GCF_001186125.1 Sphaeroforma arctica JP610 | reverse complement strand
TATATGAGGCCATGCACCGGCTATTCATTTGCATGATACCCTTATAATCCTTGTCACAGCTCTATCACTATGGAAATGTGGTGGCACCCAAAGCCTCGCACTAGTTTGAGAACCACCACAATTTGTATTGTATCATAGTATAGGGAGTGATCATTTCATAGAGTATGTACTGTGTAAGGTCAGGCAGTATACTATAGTCACGTGGTTCACACTACTAGATATGTTCACCGCACCTCCAGTTGTACGTGTGCGCAGTAGACGATGCTTGTGGATATAATACGCTTACAGTCAGTTCATATAGTGATTTAACCCCGACTTCGCAGACATGTATGGTCACATAACAGAGAAGCACAGGAATGCATATTCACATAGCAGAGGAGCAGAGGCATGCATATTCACATAACCGAGAAGCACAGGCATGCATATTTACATAGCAGAGAAGCATGGGCATGCATATATACATAACGGAGAAGCACAGGCATGCATAGTCACAGAACAGAGAAGCACAGGCATGTATATTTACATAACTGAGAAGCACAGGCATGCATATTTACATAACAGAGAAGCACAGGCATGCATATTTACATAATAGAGAAGCACAGGCATCCATGGCCACGTAACAGAGAAGCACATGCATGCATGGTCACAACAGAGAAGCACAGGCATGCATATTTACATAACAGAGAAGCACAGGCATGCATAGTCACAAGACCGAGAAGCACAGGCATGCATGGTCACATAACAGAGAAGCACAGGCATGCATATTCACATAACCGAGAAGCACAGGCATGCATATTTACATCACAGAGAAGCATGGGCATGCATATTTACAAAACAGAGAAGCATAGGCATGCACGGTCACAACAGAGAAGCACAGGCATGCATATTTGCATAACAGAGAAGCACAGGCATGTATATTTACATAGCAGAGAAGCATAGGCATGCATATTTACATAAGAGAGAAGCATAGGCATGTATGGTCACAGAACAGAGAAGCACAGGCATGTATATTTACATAGCAGAGAAGCATAGGCATGCATATTTACATAAGAGAGAGGCATAGGCATGTATGGCCACAGAACAGAGAAGCACAGGCATGCGTATTCACATAACAGAGAAGCATAGGCATGTATGGTTACAGAACAGAGAAGCACAGGCATGCATGGTCACACAACAGAGAAGCACAGGCATGCATATTTACATAACAGAGAAGCACAGGAATGCATGGTCACACAACAGAGAAGCACTCGTAGCGACGGAGATAACCACGCACAAAGAAAGAAATCAATGCAGGCGGGTAAATCTCAGCTGAAAGAGATTGCGGCACCAACACTCTTTACACAACTAAAAAGAAGCCAATCACGGTACTATGAAGTCAAGGGTGTCTTCAACACAAGGACTAAACGACACAAGCGAATACCGTCCAATCAAAGGGGTGCTTAACACAAAGACCAAACTATACCAGCGGATAAAGTCCTGTGAGGATCGTCTGTACTATGCACAGTAGATTATCACACACTAGCCCAAATAGGAGAGAAGCGTCAGTTGAATATCACACACTATCCCAAATAGGAGAGAAGCGTAATACTCACCTGGCCACTCGTTTCACTCACTCCACCGCCCTACGAACAACCATGTACCACATACTCATACTCACCTTAGCTGCACATTCAATGGCTGCGCTGCTGGCGCAGGCTACACGGTTACAGTGCACATGCTAAGCCGAGCGGTTTAGCTGTGGTTCGCATGTGCACTCTCACACGCCTGCTCAGCCAGGACGTGTGTGCAACCAGTTACTTACATACATACACACATACAAATATACCACGCCCACGTGCACATGTCTTATTAAAGGCCTGCTTACCTACCACATTCCACCATGGCTTCTCTCTCCTCCCACAGACCAGCTTCCCCCCAACCCACCCGGACCACTGCCACAATTGGCCAAGTGCGTGTGTGACACCATGCGTAGCCTAGAGCACCGTGTTCGTAAGTTCAGGCATCCTAGCGGTGTGTATGTATCGCCTGTGACATACACTACAGAGCCAACGTACGTTAAGATGGACGGATGGGCGCAGTATGCCATAACCTGGGGACAAAGTGCCACTCACCCCCATGCTAAGGTATATATATATATATTATATATGTTTGTATGTATGTATATATATATATATATATATATAGTATATATATATATATTNTTTATTTATTATAT
>NW_014039702.1:35626-37344 GCF_001186125.1 Sphaeroforma arctica JP610 | reverse complement strand
ACGTGACATGATAAAAATTGCTGCAGAAAAGAGTTCACTTCCCAATTACAAACTCCAAACTCAAAAGTATGTTGATTCGCTACAAAATAGGTACACACCATTCTTCTACTCAATAGCAAGAATCGTAGACGTGTTACAAAAAAGGATCGCCTGCGCACTCAATGGCGTTGTATACAAACGACCAACTCGACAGGTCGAATATTGGCTGTAGTAGTGAATGATCTTAAAGCATGCCAAGAACAAGATGGTTGAGTTTCGAATACATACAAGTAGAATTGTACAGGATACATACACGTACGATGGTGCAGGATACAAACAACCACGATAGAATAGGCTACGTACACGTACATTTGTGACCGTAATCAGATGGAAATGGACCACAATTTGAGAATCTATCCAAGTACAGATACAGTTGTTTCAGAATTTGCCCGATATGCCTGATAGGCGATAATATTCTATAACTTCAACCCGAACCAGTCCCCAATTCTGGCCTTTGACTTACTCATGCGAGGCTTTAGCAACTAGCCAAAAATTTACTGTCAGCTCACGAACAGGAAGGTGACCTCGATTGTTAATTTATTATGATATATATATTATTAAAAAACTGTAAAGCACTTACATTTCGGTACTTGTAACTTTTTGAATCTCTTGTATAGAAATCAGAGCTATCTATAAAATGCGCCATAAAAATCTGGGTTGGTACTTTTAGTACATATCCGGTAGCGACAGACACCATTAGAAAAATGTCGCCGCTACATGTCTGACATGTCGTTTGGTGTTGCGACAGTCGGGTCTGTGTTAACACTAGGTTTGTCGACACCCGACGCCGACCGACATGCCTGACAAAAAGTCGTGCTGACAGCCCGACACGACTGTCATGTCTTTTTGCCAAATGTCGGCGTCTTACTCTTTTACCAGCCCAGACTATGTACCCACTTGGGCCACTAGTAGGCCACTAGTCCTCTACCCTGTACCCACTACCCAGGTATATATTCAGATATCATTCGTACACTTTTAAAATAATCAGCCGGACCAAGGACAATATAAAACAATGTAGAGTAAGTGAGTAACAGTTTGCTTTACAGTTTACTCCTAGCTCAGTCATAACTCTTAAGCGGATATAGAAATCCACCGAGGCCAGACCGCTAGAGGCCCAGAGCGGCTGAAAGATGGAACAGTGAAACAGAAACACAGAAAAGTCACCAGTGAAACTTCAAAGTGATCTACATAAAACTTAAAACTTGAAACACTGTTGAAACTTGAAAGGAAAAAGTCTATATGAAAGTAAAAGCCCATCCTTCAGTTTTATCCTTAGGCGTTGAGTCTGGAGTCTGGTCTCTGGATCCATAAGTATATGCCATGCGGCTATCACCATATATTCCTGCAATTATTCATTCTATTGGGATTATTTTCGGTGTCGAGAGATAAAATGACGGCAAATAACATTTGCAGCCACAAATACATCTCGGAAATACCAGATTAAATCTGCTCCAATAGCATACAATCTTGCTGGTTTCTGTACAGGGTTTAATAGACACTTGGTAATTTGGTATGTATAAATACTGAACGTCTAGTACCACAACTCTCATACCTCTCTTTTGAACAATCAAGACAGAGATTTGCAACTAAACAACATGAAGTTCTACAGTACTGCTCTCCTAATGGCCGCCGCATCTGCCATGGTGATGGCTGCTTCGCCAGCCCCTATGGAGCATATG
>NW_014039702.1:34736-35606 GCF_001186125.1 Sphaeroforma arctica JP610 | reverse complement strand
GGAACATAATTTCAATGAAAACAGAACGTGGCGATATCTAACATAAATTAGAAGTACGTAAGCGAAGTGAAGCATCAGCTACTTGCATACGACTAATCGGAATATTTGTCCGTCGAGACAATATAAATATTGTCGAGTTAAATTTGATATGTGCAGATATTGACAAATATCCTTGAATAGTATGTGATTTTATGTGTGCATTTTATTTTCTATTAGTAGACTATAATATTAAACACTCGATCAGTTGTACTGACAACGACGTCTTTCCGTCTAATGGCATCAGTGTGAGCTCGTTTATCTGTCGTAACCGTTTATGTTTTTTTCTTCACTTTGAACTTAAAAAGTTTCAGTGAACTCGTGTTCAACCGCATTTACCCTTCTTGATTCTGTTTCAAAGTAGGTATCACCTTACTTCTTATCCTTGCAACAGTGAGAGCTGGCACACTTTTTGTCACCATATCTGTAGCAGGTCTCGTGCTTATCTACATTCTTGCCTAGGCTTTTACACTTGCCTTGGTTGGTTTCGTGAGAACACTTCATCTTGTCGCCTTTGTCATCATCATCATCATCACTATCATCACCATCCCCGTGGTGGTCCTCGCAACAGTGAGAGCTGGAGCACTTCTCATCCCCATATCTGTAGCAAGTCATGTGCTTGTCAATTTTCTTACCAAGACTCTCGCATTTGCCCTGGTTGCTATCGGGAGAGCACATCATCCCCTCGTCATCGTCGTTATCGTCATCATCGTGTTTATCCATGCAACAATAGGAGGTAGAACACTTGTCATCGCCGCTCAAGTTGCAGTGCCGACTGGTGTCAATATGCTTGTTAAGACCCTTGCACTTGCCATTGTTGTTGGACGGAGAGCA
>NW_014039702.1:13165-19065 GCF_001186125.1 Sphaeroforma arctica JP610 | reverse complement strand
CCATTAGACGGAAAGACGTCGTTGTCAGTACAACTGATCGAGTGTTTAATATTATAGTCTACTAATAGAAAATAAAATGCACACATAAAATCACATACTATTCAAGGATATTTGTCAATACCTGCACATATCAAATTTAACTCTACAATATTTATATTGTCTCGACGGACAAATATTCCGATTAGTCGCATGCAAGAAGCGGATGCTTCCTTTCATGTTAGATATCGCAATTTTCTGATGTTGTTAAATCTAGGTGCCATGTAGCGTGATAAAAATAGCTGCAGAACTTTGATCACTTCCCAATTACGAACTCAGGTAAATATGTTTGTTCGCTACAAAATAGGTACACACCATTAATTCTAATATCGTTGGCGTATTACAAAAAAATAACACCTGGACTAACTCGACAGGTCGAATACTGGCAATATATATACTCTTAAATGATTGAGTCTCGATAATACATACAAGAAATAACGTGCAGTATACATACATGTACGATAGTCCAGGATACATACAAATACGACAGTATAGGCTACGTACACGTACTAAAGTGACTGTAATCAGGTATCACAAAAATTATATATATATATATATAAATATCTGCAGAGTCAAATATGACTTCCATAAGTATTGCGTTACATATCCGTTTTATTTCATGCATTTATGTGTTCGTTTCACTTTTGCTATTCAAATAGTCAAACACGGGCTCTGACAATGGTGTATCTCAATCAGATTGTAGATACGTCTATATTATCACCACAGCCAGGACATATACCAAACGTAGAGATGCCCTTCTTGGGTTGCTTGACTGTGGACAGTTGTGGTGTTATGCGGTTGTATGTCTATGGAGTACGTTCAGACACCTGGCTGCTGTAACAACAGCACCAGCGCCTCGTTTCAATTCTAGGACACTCTTCCGACCACGTCCCATAGCATATCCTAAGGTTGCCATGGTGATACCCAAACATATACAATACGCTTGCCTGTGCCTCGTAGTGTACTTGAATGGCTTGGCGACCCTGATGATAGGTCGTACTAGGTAGGTAAGGTGCTGTGAATTTGACAACTTCAATGCATAGATAAGCCATACACTGACCCTAGAGCCCACTGCGTGGTAGTTGGGTGCGGGCTATAGTACTAGTATGTTCCGAACAGTTCTCCTATCCACTTTAGGATGTTAGGACTTGTCAATAGAGGTGTCCTGTTCACTTTGGCATACTAGGACTTGTCAATAGAGCTGTCCTGTCCACTTTCAAATATTAGGACTTGTCCACCGAGCTGTCCTGTCCACTTTAGCATATTAGGGCTTGTCTACAGAGCTACCTACAAAACTATTCAAGGGCATTGACGGAGGATACATCGCAACCGCCGCTATACACTATCGGAGGATTGTGCACTGTCTCTCCTTCGGTTGTTGCTGCACGAGCTTTACCGGTTCTTTCTTATTGGTAGGTACGTCCACGGACGTGCTCTGATTGGCGGCTATTAATAGATTTGGAGTCGGAGGAGTTTGAGATAACGACAGTACAGTACCTACCAGAAGTATGAATCTGAAGATACCATATAGTACACACAGACTAATTAAATTGTGCAGATGCCGGAAAACGAATGCATATACAAGCGCACGCATACACACCGATACACTACCTTGGCTACGCATATTGCAGTTGTATGCACATACACACTTGCACACACACATTTGAACGCGCAACAATCAACGTATAGCATGTACATATATATATATTTTATTAATATATATATATATATATATATATATATATATATATCTGTGTATCACTTACGGTGGTCCTTGAATGAAGGTGAGCTCGGCCTGTGATGTTCCAGCACCAGTCCACCCAACTCTGACATGTCGTTCGTTTGGCAGTACTTGTCGACTAAAGTGGATCTATTGTTGTGTGTACAGCCGAGTTAGATATATAGTATGTGAATACGCTGGAGTGTGGTATGGCATCTGAAGTATTACGTTTAATATACGTTTATATATGCAAGGTCGTGTGGCATGTATGTGCGTATGTAGACCTTTAATGACTATTTACAGTACAGACAAGACATAATAGCAGTTACACGCAAAGTATATGGACTACAGTTAACACAATATAAAAAAACAGCACAAACAAAGGTACACACACACACTACTCTATTCAATATGTTTATCCACGCGTTCAACGGATGTAGACTTCATCCTTCATCGCAGCATGTACTTGAGTGTTTGCGTACCTTTTCCGCAGCACCTGTAGTATGCTGGGCAGATTGTTGTGATTCTCCTTCGCTTCTTGCGCCTGTTCTTCTTCAGCAACGGTCCTGTATTTTAAGGCAGGCTGCAGATAAAAGAAAGTAATGAGTACAGATCAGGAACCGATTGACACTACTGAACTATAAGCACAAACATATATATATATGTCCATCCATACATACGTTCTCAAGGATTTCTGAATTGAAGGGCGTTGTCGGGGGTTCGAGGTCACGTTTTGCGGCGTGAAACTTGTCTTCACAGATCAGTTGCGACTGCCTCAGAGTGCCATCCAAACGCGTTAACACGTCAATGTCTGAAGTGTCTGTGCCCCAGGGGTCCACATGGGCAAATGCACTAGCGGGAAGAAGGAAGACCAGTAGATTGATAGATAAGAGGACAAACAAACAAACAGACAAACCCCTAAAAATGGACAAATGAATGGACAAATGGACAAACAGACAAACCCTATCCTAGAACGAACTGATAGAAGTTTAATTATATAAGTGTATTGTGGATATGGGTTGCGGATAATTGCATATATACACTGAACAAGTGTGTAGTCGTATCCTGAAGTCCACATATCTGCACACAGCAATCGTCACATGGATCGTAGTGATACCACAGATTGGTAGCGCTGTGTGCAGGAGGACGCGCCCAGACACCGTACGACAGCATGTTGATGCATACACGCTTAGTTGGGTCTTATCTTGTGGGGTCATATAAGCACCCCAGTGTTTGGCTCTAGTGGGTTGCACAACTGAGCACATATAAACTAAAACAAAGAAAACATGCTGATACATACACGTTTAATTGGGTCTTATCTTGTGGAGCCATATAAGCATCACAGTGTTTGTCTCTAGTGGGTTGCACAATTGAGCATATATAAGCTTTGCGTTAGTCAGGGTAAGAACTGGAAGCGACACGTTTTATGTTAACACAAAAGAATCATCACCAAAGCGCTTGGGGGTGGTGTGGTGATATAGTCACACCATACACACGTACAGCCTCGAACATACACTGATTAAAGGGAAGCTACCAGGATGTATATAGCACTGACTAAGCGAAAGTGACGCATGCATTTACCAGGACGGTCTATACCACTGATTAAGAGCTGATTAAGAGTAAACTACACCCGCATTAAACTGGATAGTATATGTGGTGATATAGTCACACCATACACACGTACAGCATCGGACATATACTGATTTAATGAAAGTCACACCTGCAGTTTAAAAGATTAGTATATATCACTGACTTAGACTAAGCTACACCGGCGCTTAACTGAATATTATGTGGTGATATAGTCACACCATACACACGTACAGCATCGAACATACACTGATTATAGAAAAGTCGCACCTGTAGTTAACATGATGGTATATCGCTGATTAAAAGTGAGATACATCTCCATTTAACAGGACGACATATATGCCAGCTGCAGATTGTATCAGTGTTTGGATACTGAAAACTGTGGCAATGTATAACTGGATCATAGAGTATGCATGTATCACAGATATACAAACATCATAAAACAGACATATACCATAGCGTATATGAGTAGCATAATATATATATCATAAAATAGACATATACTATAGCGTATATGAGTATCATATAATAACACATGTACAACTAGTTATACATATACATGCAATATAAAAGAACAAACAAGTCCCATACACTAAGCGTTCATTGCAAGACGCGCCCATCAACAATACATAATACATACGTTGCGATGAGCCCCATATACGAGAACAGCACTACGAAGTAGCACAGGAACGACAGCCACACTCGTGAGTTGCGCTCGGGCAGATACGGTGTGCTGTAGGCCAAAAGGAGCAACCACGAGTACAGAGTTACCACCAGGAAATGGTAGTAACTCAGGGGCGGTGGTAGTTTCTGTGGGAGAGAGAGAGAGAGAGAGAGAGAGAGGCCCGACAGGATGAGCTGGTAGGGCTGACGGGTCGTTCAATGTAGTGTCATGGAGTTGTTGTGGAAGTTCGGTACAGTCTCACAAGGTTAACTATCAATACAGAGTGTGTGTCTGAGCATGGTTTGGCTCAGCAGTCGTGGAAAATCGTCTTATTGTCAGGCAAGTGATATACAAACTCATGTAGTGTTGCATAGCCTGGAACGCCGGATACCAGTCAAACACCTTCCGTTTACGTACAATCGGGGGTTCGCTATGAAATGGCGGTATACTCATCACGCTCTCTCAATGCGTTACGAGAACGGGGGCGGCTGTACAGCACCCACCAAATAACATCTGCCTTCCCACGCTTGTATGTGTACGTCATACAGAAGTGGGATTAGTCTAATTATTATTGTCATTAAAGTTATAAATAGTTTAAATTAATACAGAAGCATATCTTATCGAGCTAGATTAAAGAAGCAGCACAAAATCTATCACCACCACACCACCCTCTACCACGCACGTCGTATATAGAACACACACACACAGTGCACAAACAACACCCCAACTAACACCACGCACACACAGGAACAAACCTGCAGCTCCTGCAGTTTAGAGGCCTTGCCACGGATAATGAAGATCATCTCCATGGTTTCCTGCGCGTCTACACCGCAGTTGTCATCCGCTGCCATCTGCTCATGCCTCGCCATTTCCAGCGTGTCTAGCAGCCAGGACGCGATCAGGTTGGTCTTTTTGCCTCGAAAGTTCTGTACATGTGTGTGGGATATAGGCAGAGTCGAGGCTTATATAAGAGTGTATACAGATATGAAGCGTCGGATATATTTATACGCCATTTCCTTGTGCCAACATCACAAATCAGGCAACCACCACCAGACCATCCCACTCTGGGGCACATGCTCACCCTGATGAGCTGCCCCTCCTCGTCGGTGATCATATTCTTATGAACGAGATAGTCAATATTGTCCACCTTGCTAATAGAATAGAAGCACTGATGGGTGAGTGCATTCCCATACCGGGCCATTTGCATAGCTCGAGCGTTTGCCTTGGGTCCCCTGAACGTGGCGACGCACAGGCTGGTGATATTGATCACGGTACCTCCCATACTAATCATCAGAAAGAGCTGTAAAGTACCGAGAATTAGCGAATTAAACGATCCATCACTACCACGAGTCAAGGACTATCGACCACAGCCCAATGTCAAAACCAAGACTCAATTCGTGAAGAAAACCAACTTTTCTCGTCATCGTTGTGTTAGATATATCTTCGAGATACAACCGGCATTGCAGTGGATTTGAGGTCAAAATGAATCTTTCATATATATATATATAACTAGATATCACAATCCCTCCTAACAGACAACACTGTACTCTGCAACCCCGCCTATACCATACGTATGATATGTAATTATGTAACAATGTATATCCCTGTACCCAAATCTATAAGATCTATCCATGAATATAATAAAATCTAATAAATGAAATAAAATCCAATATAATGGACATCACATATATAGCAAGGTTAATTGGAAGCGATTTTCTGGGATAACTGTGTATTCGAGGAGTGATACCTGCACCAAATATATATATAAAATTACATATATATAAGTGTGGGTGTATTTGATTTGTATTTATATTATATATATATATATATGTATATATATATATGTATATGTAAATATATATATATATATATATGTGTGTGTGTGTGTGTATA
>NW_014039702.1:5148-8047 GCF_001186125.1 Sphaeroforma arctica JP610 | reverse complement strand
CTGTCTATCTATATATGTGTATGTATATGTATATGTATCTGTATGTGTATCTGTATATATATATTTATGTATATATATATATGTATATGTATTTGTATATTTATATGTATATTTATATATATATATATATATATATATGTGTGTGTGTGTGTGTGCGTGTGATCAATCCGTACCCGGTTGGGTTGGTCGATTCGTAATATTTCAAGCTGCTAACGACTTCTATAAGTCATAGCAATGGTGGTTATAGAATAGACAGGAAGTTCATGAAGTCGTGAAAAGCGTGTAAAAACATACAGGCATGAAAATATGAAAACATGTATAAAAAAATGTCAAGACATAGACAGTTATAGCACGTACATAAGACAGCTAAAGTACGTACATACATTTGTGTACATAAAGTATGTTTGTATTTTTTTCATCTAATATATGTACATTTGTATCAGATTAAATCAGTCCACATGTGTTGAATTTAGGTGTTTCATTAGAAGGCTATGATTTAGGTATCCATGATTTTTTTCTTCGTTCTTTTAATACGCCTCTCGCCCGATCTCGGCCTCTCCTAATAAATACATTTTCTTTTACAAACTATGTATTTACCATCATAATGACAACTCTTGTATTTTTAGAATTATACTGTATGTAAGTAAGTACTAATTACCTTCATTGATATTTACTGGTTACGGATCACCAAAATTGTTATATGATTTGATTGGATTATCAAAAATCACATATTCGTGACGTGATTTTTTGTTGAAAAGGCAGGCCAGTCACAAGTGACTCACAACTCACCATGGGCAGGGACCACAGGGCACTGGCCAAGTGGCCAACAGGGTCTGCCGGTCTGGTTTTATATTTTTCTAAAATACATAATATAGGTTGTAAGAGTCCGATTTTGTATAGACACCGTTTTCTCTCTACCGAGTTGTCCGGGTCGTTGCCTTCTTCTAAATGAAACAGGTTATTTATGACCGAGTATGTACATGTACAAAAACATAAATATGGTATTTATACGTGACCCTCTCTCTCTGTAGAGAGTAGAGAGAAGAAAGAAAATATGGCTGAACGGACTAACGTCCGTAGGACATAAAACAGGGCTAGGACGCCGCGGAAACCAAAAGCGTTTTTCCGAACACCCTTTCTCCTTCACTTTCACTCAACACACACACATTGTTCAGTCACACACGGGACGGACCTACAAAAGTATGCTTATTTTTTGAAACAAAATTACATTTAGGATACCTTGGAGGCCTCTTGGGTGCCTCCAAATGGGGAAAAGCATTGCGGACAGCAATAAAAGAAATAGGGACTCTACAGCTACGCTTTCGGTGATAAATATGTATGTAATTTCATTTCGTAGATATTTTTCTCGAAACAAAAAATATATGTATATATAGTGCACCATACAGTTTGTATTACTATGTAAATATGCAGTAATATTTACCTTTTTTTATCTTCGATATGTCAATAGTTTACGTAAATACAATTATCAACCCATTTCTGCAGAGGAGCCTTTTTATCTCCGAGCGGGTTTGGACTTTGGAGTCTTTGGGCTAAATGTTATTATGACGTATGTTTTGATTGGCTAATAGCGTATCAATTACACTAAAGATTAAGAAGTTGAAGAACATTATTTTTGCATTTTACTTTATTTTTGGTAAATATACAACACAAAAAATAGTACATACAGTGAGAGTGAGTATGAGTCATAGCCTTCTCTCTTGTACAATTTAGAATTTAGAAATAGAAAGGTACATAGTGAAATGATTGGTCCAGAAAGTAGAAACTTCACACTTCACCCCATTATGAGTAGCTACACATCACATGCCGTCAGCCGTCAATTAGAATTCTACATACTTTTGACTTTTGAGCTGTTGTGCTCATCGCGGCTTTGAGTTTGCAGTCGTGTGGACTGAGTGTAGTTGTGAGTCGTGAGTTGTGACTTGTTTACACGCACATGAGTCACATAACATTGTATATTACAATTGACTGTTGTTGTATTTATTTGTAGGATGTGTGGTATTTACTATTTCTAGATAAAATAATGAAGAACTGAGCTTTTTAATATTTATATATATATATATATTATATTAAAAATAGCCAGGATTTGAAATTTTGTATGATAGTGCGTTGCTGGTATCTGTGTCATTCACTAACAAGGGCGACAGAAACCATGGGTTTATCAAACTATCAAAAAGAGTCCTTGATGGCATCGAAGCACTCTTGGTACGTGTTCATGGGGAACGTTTTGGAATGGTACGAGTTTAGTGTATATGGTTACCTAGCACCCGAGATCTCTGCCAATTTTTTCCCAAACTCCAGTACTGGAGTGTGGGTTGGACATACGGTGACTTTTATAGCGCGGCCGTTTGGTTCGCTCGTATTCGGCTGGATGGGTGACAAATTTGGACGTAGATTAGCCTTGCTGACATCCATGTTTGGAATGATTGTCGCCACAGTTGGAACAGTAAGTGTGTCTACTTGCGCATCTTCTACTAATTTTTCACATATTGCGCTGTCCGAAATCAAGACAAGGATCTGATACACCAATATATATAATTTATGCATTGACTATTCAGTATCCTTTTGATACTTCCTAGTGTATAGGTATGTACATGCATATTAAGTTAAAAAGAAGTAGAGTAATCGTCTGTAAATGGAACGATTCAAAAGGTGTATTTTGCTTTACAGTTCCGTTGTTGGACGTACGCAAGTGTACACATGTTAGAGAGCTATCATAATAGAAAAACATACCTTATATGTACAGTTACATCAGCTTTTCGCATTATGTCTATGAATATTACATACATATATATACATATATATATATATGTATATATACATATATATATATATATATATATATATATATATACTATACTATATACTATATACTATATAC
>NW_014039702.1:0-4724 GCF_001186125.1 Sphaeroforma arctica JP610 | reverse complement strand
TGTAAATAATATATATATGTAATATATATATATGTAATAATATATATATATATATATATATATGATTCTTAATCTATATCTATATCTATATATTAATTATACCATATATATACATAAATTATATGTTTTATTTATGTATATATATATTTATATATATATATTTTATTATAATATGTATTTATATATATATACTATGTATGTATGCCTGGATATACATATATATATAATTAGTTATTAGCGTATGAACGTATTCCTTTTTAGGAGACTCATACGTACCTATACCATTACGAGTATGTGTACTCTTTTGTGCACGAATCATAGTATAAATGTATTATGTAGAAGAGCATCAGCAACATGAGGTAAATTAAACATATCAATTCACGATTCATTTACAGCTGTTAATGCTTGTTTGATAAAGTACTTAGTATATTGTCATACTTGCATTATATTTGTCATCCTTCCATTGAAACTCCTCATCTGACGATTGTCCACACCTGGTGATTTATATGGCATGCGTAAACACTTCTCTTCTAATATGCTCGGGTAATAACAGCCATATAACAAATACCAGTAGTTATCTTTTCATTCCTTTTCTTCAACGTCCTCGCATGACCGCCGCGGCCACTTCGACATGGCCAACTCCGTCATCTATTGACGTTCACGCACGCTCAGCTCTCGTGCTAGACACAATTGTACCATTCTCATACATTCACGTTTCTCAATTCTATCCTGAGACGCAATCATCCAGCGAGTTAAGTTTTAAGCTTAGGCGTACACCCTGGGCTGAGCCTATGTAGTCACGCGCACGCATAAGATCTCCACCCAATTGCTCATACCCACCCCCACACACCCCATGACTATAGGGCTGCCTGCCGTCTGTCTACTGCTGTGGTGACGAGGGGGGCACCGCCGGGATGGTGTTCCTGATCATCTTCCGGGTCATGCAAGGCCTGTGCACTAGTGGCGAGGTTGGGAACATGGCCACATACATAGCCGAGCAGGAGCACACTGGTGTGCTGGGCATGCTGAACGCCATCATCGGCTTTGGATCGTTCTCCGGCTTTGTCCTATCCAGTTCCTTTGTGTGGGTGCTGCAAACCGTTCTGACCGAAGATGAGATGCTGCTATGGGGCTGGCGCATACCCTTCCTGGTGTGTATCGTGCCGGGGTGTGTGACGCTGTTTGCCCGCAGGAACATGCAGGAGACGGAGACCTTCAAGCAGATGCATGCGGTTGCCAAGCAACGCACCAAGCCAACCGAGAGTGTCGAGGGAGGTGTTGGGTCTGCAACAGATAAGTCGGCGAAAGGCGCTAGTTTGGTTGCACTCAAGAACGATGAGAGTAAGTCGGATCTCCCCGGCAAGAGCACGACAGGTATCTCCATCGGCGGAAGCCCAAGCTCGGCTGATCTCGAGCACGAGGCACTCAGCAGCAACCCGCTCAAAGAACTCTTCACACACAGTCCCATGCAGACCCTGTTCGTGTTCCTGGGGATGGCTGGGTTCTCGAATATGGTGTACATTGGGTTGATATATAGTACTACATATCTGCGGGTGTACAAGGGCGTTGAATCCTCTACTGCCTTGGGTATGAGCGTGGTGGGCAAGTTGCTGATGTTGTGCATATGCCCGATCTTCGGGTACATGAGCGATAGGCTGGGTACAGGTACGTGCTTGTCGATAGTTGGCCGCGTGAGCAAGTAGGTCTAGGTACCTACCTTAACCGCAACAGTAGCGACCTTCAACTTGACTGTCTATAGACGTGTGTCTTTGTGACCTGATCTGTACTGTTACTCACCTACTCAGGATTATCACGTCACCTGTCCCTACCAACATGTACAATGCACCCCATTTATGAAGTGGACATATCTCTTGCACACTTCCCCTCCATTCACATAGTCCCTCTTCTCCAATCACCCTCCACCAGGCAAAGCCTTTGTGATCGGTAACGTGGTGCTGCTCACAGGCACACTGTCCTGGGCTGGTATGATATACGGCGACTCTCTCGCCGTGTTTTGGGCCATGCAAGTGTTGCTTGGCCTAGGCGGTGGCTTCCTTATCGCACCTTATCTATGGTGTGCAGAGGCCTTCCCAGCCCGTTTGCGTGCCACCGGGTTCGTGTCGTATAACGTTTCCTTGACCGTGTTCGGGGGCTTTGGGCCGTTGATCGCCTCTGAGATTGCGGCGACTGGACAAGACTGGGGCATTCTGGTGCTGAGTGGAGGCATTGCGCTGATTGCAGCCGTGTCTACGGTGGTTGCCTATGGCAAGCATTCGAGAGGGGAGGTTATTATGTCCAATATCCGACCAGAGATGTACTAATACTGGGCGCCAGGGTTTAAGAATATCCGCTAGCAAGTGTTGTACATGCGTGCCATACCCGACATTCCCTCTATGTACATGTATTGCGATGGGGAGTGGATGGTCACAATATAACAATGTCACAGGGTTAGGGCCTGTGCAACCATCTCACATGATGCGTTAGTTTTTTTAGTACCGTATAATATTGACGTTCGTCAATTAAATAAATATTAGTATATGAAAATGGAGTATCAAAGCCTTCATACATCGAATGACATCATGAAATTATCATTAGAGGTTATAGATATCGGAAAGGGTTCTATTGATTGTTTTAGGGGTTTAGGACCTTGCTAAATACAGATAACGGAAAGGGCCTTTAATTTTCAGAGCACACTGTACACAGATATTTTGGGAAGCAAGTTTGATTATGAAGAAGAATTAATGATTATAATACATGTTCCGAAATTGAATACTGTGTCTGTAAATAGAGCATACATACCGGACACTTGACCACATTGCCATGATAAACCGATGCAATATATTCCAACCTCGGTATCTGTAGTCTATAGGACACTTTATATTTTCTTCTTCTTCTCACTTAAGAACTTCTCACAGATGTCAGGTTTTTGGGTTGTCTCTAGGCCCCTAGGGTTTGGGGTTTGTTTGGGTTTTGGGTTGTACCTAGGGTTTCAGGGTTGGAGGTTCTCAAATCATATTCATCTGGCGTGGTGGCTGCAGTTATATCTCTGTCCTGACACGCCCTGACATGATGGCAGTTATATGCAATGGTAGTGATCATAACCCCCTGAATGTTGAAGTTCTAGGAGGCTGTGGAATGGCCAAGAGGATGACCACTACATTTGTAAGAATGGAGTGCAGTCGTGGCAACATGTGTTCATATTCAACTTTATAGATTCGATTGTTGGGTGCGTCGTATAAATATGACTACTATATTTGTAAGAATGGAGTGCAGCCATGGCAACATGTGTTCATATATTTACAACTTTGTAGATACGATTGTTGGTTGTGGCAAATAAATATATTACCGGGTGTCATACATTATTTATACTAAATTTCCACGAAGTTGGTCGAAAACTTTCGAAGCTCTCCTCATATGAGACCAGTTGCGACTCAACATCCGGTCTGGTTAAAGTATGCAATATAGCCTCATCTTCTCACTTTGTTTATAAAAATTATTACAAAACAGAAAGTATTGGATAGGTCCGGTTGCATCTGATAGATGAATAGGATATACTTCTACTTTTGTATGTGAAGGGTAGCATCCTCATTTGCTATACTTCGTATCACTCACGAGTACCCTACACGGCCAACCATGGTGTGAGACTCGTTATCAGCAATCCGGATTTAAAAGTAGCTATGGCCAAGAACATGTTGAGCATGGGATGTTGTAGTTTTTTCAGGTTTCGTCAGTCATATGAGACTTGGATGTGCCATAGACAACGGGAACGGTGGTTACCGCTAGTACATGTACATGGAGTGGATATCTAAAAATGAGCAGCCCCGCGCCATTCCGAGCGCTAATATGTATTTATTGCGGCAGGTGTGAACGGGTTTACTCGGGATTGTATTTATTGCACTCAACCCAATCCTGATCATAGGAGCTTTATTTCATATATTAAGGTCTTGTTTCACACATATATATATATCTGGTGGTACGTTGTTCGTTCCAGATTCATATTTCATATCTCATATTTTGTAGGTCACAATTATCCATCCCACGAGCACCCTCTCTGGCTGGGAAGCCCCTTGCAGCACCTTGCACGTCTTAAATAATAGACGCTAAGTATCGTAGCCTTCATGTACTCAGAAATGACTCACAACCACAGCGTAAACTAAGGTACCGGTCATCCCCACTCCCCCATCGCGCGCAGAGGGGTCGAACTCACGTCTTCAACTATGAACTCGCAATCAAGAGCACGGAGCTGCTAGCCGGCGTATTATTGGCTACCGAAGCGTTGGAGTTGGTACCAGCTCCTTTAGTGGTAGCGGGGTCGGTGTGAGAAAGCAAGTCGTACTTGCAGGTGGGACAGTTGGTGCTCTGTGCCAGCCACTGGTCGATGCATGCTGTGTGGTATTCGTGCTTGCACGGCAACTGACGTAGACAGTCCTCGGCTCGTTCCTGCTCAAGGCAGATAGGACACACCTCACCTTCCTGAATGTGCAAATAGAAATATAGGATTTAAGTATATGTACAAATACACACAAATCAACATATATATATAAATACATATATACATATATATATAAATATATATATATATATATATATATATATATATAATATATATATATATATATATATATATATATATATATATATATATATATATATATATATATATATATAATAATAATAATATATATATATATATATATATATATATATATATATATATATATATA
>NW_014039703.1:34301-37425 GCF_001186125.1 Sphaeroforma arctica JP610 | reverse complement strand
TATATGAATACATGTTCACGGTGCACGTATACATGTTTCTTTCCATGCATTCCCATAACCTAGTAAACACCCAACCCAAACATACAATTTAGGCAAACCTAGCTGCGTTCATGTGTATACATCCAAGACACACATATATAACACCCTGACATACGAGCATTAGGTCGCCCTCTTTGAGAAGTTTGCGTGACTTTGAACCGTAGAATAACCGCCGCACGGTCAGCAAGTTATTGTTGGACCTGAAAACGTACAAAGCATATAAGAACTGTGGAACTAGTATATTTGCTATGACCATGTTGGGACCAGAAAACGTAAAAGCGAAATATGTATTAGGCAGACGTGCGATCAGTAAGATTAATAAACGTCTTTCGTAAAGATATAATGATTAGAAAAGATCTATTATTACTATAATTCCACTAACTTATTGTTCGGATCTAAAAACGTAAACGTACGATGCAGATCGGCTATCAGTACGAATTTATATTCTTTTTGGTCAACGAATACCTACTATCACTGACTTTCCACTCACAAATTGTTTGTGATCATCACACATCAAGAAAGCATCAACTCCCCTTCGAATACACCAATTGATATATATATATATATATATATAATCTAACAAATTGAATGCTATGTATTATCATACAATGGGATAAGAATCTACTCCACTAGAAATACAATAGTACAATGTATATGTGTACAAATATATACATAAACATAAATATCAACAATTGACCAATGAATGCTATTTGCAGTCACAGTAAGGTAACCTCGCGTAACAATACAGCCTGTATCCCAAACGCACCATTGAATGGAACGTACCTGAAAGTCTCTACCATTTGTTTTAATACTAACCTCTGCCACTTGACTGTGTGGCTTATCAACTGCACGGCTTCAGACAGAGATGTAGAAATCAATAATCTCTCACCGTAAAGATACAGATACAGATATTGATATACAAACTTTTTATCCGTCAAGATAGAGATAAAGATATAGAATATAAACCGTAAAATCAGATACAGATATAGATATAATAAACTCTCTCGCCGATAAAGATACAGATTCAGATATAGATATAACAACTCTCTCACCGTATATTTAGAGAAATGGCACTAGAAAGATAAACTCTCTCATCTTATAGATAGAGATATAGATTTAAAAACATAAGCTCTCTCTCCGTATATTTAGAGATATGGCACTAGAAAGATAAACTCTCTCATCTTATAGATAGAGAGATAGATTTAAAAACATAAGCTCTCTCTCCGTATATTTAGAGATATGGCACTAGAAAGATAAACTCTCTCATCTTATAGATAGAGATATAGATTTAAAAACATAAGCTCTCTCTCCGTATATTTAGAGATATGGCACTAGAAAGATAAACTCTCTCATCTTATAGATAGAGATATATATTAAAAATATAGGCTCTCTCTCCGTATATTTAGAGATATGGCACTAGAAAGTTAAACTCTCTCATCTTATAGAGATATAGATTTGAAAATATAAGCTCTCTCTCCGTATATTTAGAGATATGGCACTAGAAAGATAAACTCTCTCATCTTATAGATAGAGATATAGATTTAAAAATATAAGCTCTCTCTCCGTATACTTAGAGATATGGCACTAGAAAGATAAACTCTCTCATCTTATAGATTTGAAAATACAAGCTTTCTCTCCGTAGTACACACCTGCCAATACTCAATACTCACCATTCGAGGGCAAACACAATACTCAATACTCACCATTCGAGGCCAAACACAATACTCAATACTCACCATTCGAGGCCAAACACAATACTCAATACTCACCATTCGAGGCCAAACACAATACTCTATACTCACCATTCGAGGCCAAACACAATACTCAATACTCACCATTCGAGGGCAAACACAATACTCAATACTCTCCATTCGAGGCCAAACACAATACTCAATACTCGTCATTCGAGGGCAAACACAATACTCAATACTCGCCATTCGAGGGCAAACACAATACTCAATACTCACCATTCGAGGGCAAAAACCCATTTCAGGGGTGTACACTACACATTATATAGTTTACGTAGAACGCACCTGATAGTCTCCAACGGTTTTTCTTGCACTAACTTCTGCCACTTGGCTGTGTGACCCGTCAGTAGCCAATCGACATGTCGGAGATGAATGAATATCAAAGGCACAGAAAAAGGAAACCAAAGATTAAAAAAATGTGTCCATAGACAGAGAAAAAGTATTTCAAAAACAAAGATAAAGTATTCCAAAAACAAAGAAAAATTATTCCAAAAACAAAGAAAAAATATTCCAAAACAAAGAAAAAGTATTCAAAAAACAAAGACAAAGTATTCCAAAAACACAGACAAAGAAAAAGGTGTCCAAAGAGAAAGACACGGGGTACCAATGATCCACAGTCAGTTGTCAGGCGGTGAGTAAGAGGTCCGTATTGGCGCAGAGATACGACGAGAGGAGGAGAGAAGGAGAGAAGGAGAGAAGGAGAAAGGTTAGATCAATGGACTATTCCTGCCACTCTGTTCGAGGGCTATACTTCACTTCAAGACAAGCACGTGAAGGGATGCCTACTATGCATAAGAGCTATAAGATCAAGACATGTAGTATCTCATGGACGTAATAGTGTCCTTGTCCATAGATACATATGTGCACATGTACGTACAATTATATACATACACGTATACACACATACGTACACACGTACCAGTATCTACATACGCAAATACACATATACGTACACATCTACATATATACACATCTACATATATACGTACACATACGTACACATATCCCCATATATGTACACATATACGCACACTTACACGTACCAGTATCTACATACACAAATACACATATATGTACACATCTGCACATATACGTACACATATACACACATACGTACACATAGACGTACCAGTATCTACATACACATACACACATCATACGTACATATACACCCATATACGTATCAATACCCCCTCTCATGCCTAGATGCGTGCGAGTATACAACGAAGAAACGGATACAAACGCATTCCCACCCATACACATCTGTACATACTCCACACACACACACTCTCTCTCTCTCTCTCTCTCTCTCTCTCTCTCTCTCTCTCTCTCTCTCT
>NW_014039703.1:22802-27128 GCF_001186125.1 Sphaeroforma arctica JP610 | reverse complement strand
TTGTTTATATATATACTAAATTTGTTTATATGTATATGACAGAGTGATCAATTTATTCGCGCACAACAGACACAGTTCGGTGTACCTAGAATGCCGGTACGTTTCGATGAAACGCTCGGTACGTGTTTAAGAGTTAATACAAGTAGTGTGAGAGTAGTCAGACATAGCAATATTCGCCGCACACACTCCTGACACCGTGTGGGGCTAATAGAATACGCTCAAGCGATCTGTATGAGGACAAGGGAAATGAGGTGTGCATGTACATGACAACATCAACGTCCGTTGCACGTAAACTAGACCCCGTATGGTGTGCTTAGAATACGTTCACCTAGACGTACAGTGTGCCTAGAATACGTTCAAACGATCAGTACAAGAACAAGGGCGACAATGTGTACACGCGGGGAAACAAACGTTTTGAGCCGACGACTGTTCGGTACAAGTATGGCTGCGACCTATGCCACACAATTAGAACTACCTTGAAGTCAACCATTACAAATGATCGTCCGATTTTGCGCGCAGCTGTGTTTTTGGATAAGTAGTTCAGCGCCCGACATCCCTGTTCAACGTCCGCAATCTGTCGCGAATTTTATTTTAAAAATGCCAAATCCATCAGTACAATGGAAAATGGACTGTAAGAATCTAGTGTTTAATTCACAGACGTATATCCAAAATCCCTAATCAATACAACAGAACATTGGCATTGTACTATAACATTCTCAAAAGTACCCGAAAATGCCAACTCGATCAGTTCAACAGTAGATGTACTGTGATTGCGGGAAATATCAAATATCATAAGAAGCGGCTGTTGTGCTAAGTGTGACCTTCCTCCAGCGACCACTGAGTTCTGACTCTGAGCAACAGAGAGAGAGCAACTCGTGCGTTGTTCTCGGATGAAGGGGCTATACATTGATAACGTGGAGAGAGGTATACAGGCAATACAGGGATATATATAAATAGACCCAGAGGAAAGACTTCAAATCTGTTTACGTACAAACAGACATATGAGATATACATGTACGTTTTCCAAATCCTATACCTATATCACATACGTATACATGCAAACGTAAGACACCTGCAACGACTCACACCTGGGGTGGTGGAGAGATCACCTTTATATTCCATATACCGTAGGACTTGTCCCGTTCACAGATAAGTGCCCGATGCCAGCGCCAGGTGATAGTCACCACCTTCGTCGCTTCTCTATGTCTGTCTGAGAGGGGCTGAAACCGGAACACCTGTGCAACGGAGCAACATTTTTAACGTTAAAGTAAATATTTTTAATGTTAAAATTGTAATTGAACGTTAAAATCGCATGAGCAGGTGTACAGAAACTATCTGCAGATGGCTATAGACGTGAAGCACAAAATAATTCTGCAAGTAAATATAAATGTACTATAAGTACAAATGCAGGTAAGTATGTGGCACCGTAAGCCTACGTATAGATTATACTGCAAGTATGAAGCATCTATACAATGAATGATATCCGTGTAAAGTATGACATTCTATGCAAACAATAACGATGTAGCTCCAGCTCTGATGCTGGGATGCGTATGAGTGGAAGTTGATAGCACTGACAGACCGTAACTATATGTATATCTACCTGGGGAAAGAAAAACCTCAAAAAAAAATGGAAAGTAAATTTGGTGCCTAGCCGC
The DNA here is from genome assembly GCF_001186125.1 of Sphaeroforma arctica JP610. Lineage (NCBI taxonomy): Eukaryota > Ichthyosporea > Ichthyophonida > Sphaeroforma > Sphaeroforma arctica. Next base: position 25,473 of record NW_014039703.1, on the reverse strand, counting down.
TAATAAACATATATACTCTGTAGCCATCCAATTTTAAATGCATTCATAAACCACATGTGCAGAACTAATGTACACGGGACTCGTATAGAACTAGTATAGAACTAGTATAGAACTAGTATAGAACTAGTATAGAACTAGTATAGAACTAGTATAGAACTAGTATATAACTAGTATATAACTAGTATAGAACTAGTATAGAACTAGTATAGAACTAGTATAGAAATAATATAGAACTAGTATAGAACTAGTATAGAACTAGTATAGAACTAGTATAGAACTAGTATAGAACTAGTATAGAAATAGTATAGAAATAGTATAGAACTAGTATAGAACTAGTATAGAACTAGTATAGAACTAGTATAGAACTAGTATAGAACTAGTATAGAACTAGTATAGAACTAGTATAGAGCTAGTATAGAACTAGTATACATCATTATCCTCCAACTCACCCGTAATAGCACAGCCAAGGGCGTAGACACATGTTCTGTCTATCAAAGCAACTATAAAAACATCCTTGTTCAATAACCAGGGTATATTTAACCCCCAGACAACTTATAAGCACCCTACCCACTGGGACGTATACGGTTTGACAGGGGCACATACCCTCTTCGATCCCTCAGGCAAGCTTAGTAGCACAGCCTCAAACTCGCGCAGATTGGGTGTGAGAATGCCTCCCACAGATTTGACGACCACGTGCTTGCCTACTCGGGCGTTTCGTAGGATATAGCCGGCCTTGGATACGTACACGCCCTGATGATGAGTGTGTAAACGTTTGAGTGGGGCGTTGAAACGGAATGGTTTCAGCCTCGGACACATGTACACACGCCCTAATGATTGTATAAACACTTGAAGTAGACGTTAAATTTACGCTATGGGTAGCCCTTGATATAGCGGTCTGAGTGCACACCCTATGTATAGGCGTTTACAGTAGGCGTTAAAACATTTTACGTTAAGGGTAGCCCTGAAACGTTTCAAGTAGACGTTAACACGGACTGATTTAACAGTACCGATATGTAGCTCTGGACACTTGCATGCCTGGAGGGTTAATGAAACGCTTTGACTGGAGATCGACAATAAGCTGTCGTTACAACGTGCATATGCAGGGGATTGGAATGAATTACAATTAACGTTAGATTCACGTTAAATTACATCAGCGTTATTTTGATCAGCATATCCGGGGATAGAATAAACATCATAGTTTTAAAAACGTTCGATCTTACATTAGTTCAGAAGTCTTGAATTAATTCGATATTTAGATACCACAATCTGGCTTTAACGCGAACGTCACCGCTTTAGGGTAGAATCCACCGACTATGAAACGTTTTGGAGCGGAATTATTCGTCCCATTCGATAGATACGTGTCCTTGTAACCAACGATACATTATAAGAAACAGATAAAACGCTAAAAAAACTTCAAAAACACATTAGGAACACACGTATAGTTGCAGCTAGTATGAGCTCGTCCCGAAAATAGCCTGAGAGGCAAATAAATTATTATCTTGTTGCTTGTCACAATTTAGGTTTTGTTGCTGGCCAAAATTAACGTTTTGTTGCTCGCCACGAGTATAGTCTGAGCAGCAGATAAACTATCGTTTTACTGCTTTCAATTGAAAGGCAAAATTATATGTTCTCCTTTTTTTAAAAGATAGAATAAAAATACAAATTCATCTGCACGCTGGCACGGAATGGAGGGTGCACGCACGAGATGGTGCAAGACGTTGTTGCTACATGTTAGGTCACCCATCGTCAACAAGTGGATAGATAACACATGCGTAGTTGAAGTAGACGATGTCTATCCCATACAGACACATACATATATAGAGTAGAAATCCCATACAGACACATACGTATATGTAGTAGGAATCCTATACAGACACATAGGTATATAAAGTATCAATCCCTCTATATAACGTAAATCAATGTTACCTGGCATGGAATAGAGGCTGCACGCGCCAGTTGGTACGAAACATCGTGAAATATGCAATCGCCCATCTCCAGAAAGCGTGTGGGGGTCAGGGCATGCAGGTCCTGCACCTGCAAGTCAAAGACCAGGTTGCTTGCACCTCTCTGGATGGAAACGGACACTTTGTCCCCGACATTGCCGTCAATAAACTGTGGTACGAAGTGGTAGGTGTTGTGCGTATCTATGAGATGGCATGTAGACGTATACTGCTATGTGGGCGCACTCTGTGTGGGAGAGTGTATACCAAAATCTCTGAGCTCTGCTGGTGTCTTATTATATACGTTATATGGGCTTCTTTGCACGTGTACCAGTGTGTGTGAGGGGTATTGTACGGGTCCTACACTGATACATATAACTTCCCATTGCGGTCAATTTTGCGGTAAAAGGCGGGCATCATGGCCAGTTACCTTGGCTGAGTGTGAGCGTCTGGGACATGTTCATGAATGTTGTTGACGACACGGGATACGTTTACAGACTAGGCTAGTAATGTAAGCGCTAAGCAAACATAATGTAGTGAGCAAGCGTAGGAGCTGGTTCCGCCTTCTGTCAATACGTTATGGGTTGAGCGTCTGGTACATGTGCGTGTATTGGTTCAATGGCACGTGCTACGTACACCCTAGGTTAGCGATATAAGAGCTATGTGAATGTGCCAACAGGTTAAAGCGAACGAGTTCACCCCATACGCAGTAAATGATGTATATAAATATA
>NW_014039703.1:17943-22351 GCF_001186125.1 Sphaeroforma arctica JP610 | reverse complement strand
TGTGTGTGTGTGTGTGTGTGTGTGTATGCATGTTTGTATGTATATATATATGTGTGTGTGTGTGTGTCTATACGTACTCATAACCGTATGTAGAACCATATCCGTCTTTTCCGAAATATGGCGTCCATGTCGGATGTCCGACCACGTCTTATGAAAGTGCTCTCATTGAAAATGTTTATACGACAATCCGACGCAACACATTAAGAATAACTGTGTGATCGGTGCAGAATGTGACAGCCTTTACCTTTTGTAGGACAATATAGGTCGGATTTGACATATGCTCGCCCGCCGCCGATGCCCAAAAGTTAAAACATTCCTAAATTATCACACGTCTATAAATAGATCTCGGCTCACCTGATAACCCTGTCGAAGTTGTAGGTAGTAGCTAGACGCTACCTTCTTCTTGGCCCCCGCCTAGAGCGCAGTGGAACAATCACTCATACATTTCACACGTCTATAAATAACACTACAGCTATAAATTGATCTCGGCTCACCCGACAACCCGGTCGAGTGGTACGTAGAAGCTCAAGCGGACTTCTTCTCCTCGCGTTGCGCGCAACAGAACAACAACTCACACTATTCATCCGTCTATAAATAGAACACTATAGTTATAACTCACCTGACAACCCGGTCAAGTGGTAGGTAGAAGCTGGACGCGGCCTTCTTCTTGCCCCCTGCATTGAGTGCAATGGCCCTGCCAAGTGAATCAATCACCGGAGAACCACTCGAGCCGCCAGAAGTTCCCGATGCCGCCTTTTGCAAAGACGATTGGAAACATAATGCGTGAAAGTTCGGGTTAGTTGAAGTGTTAGTGTGTGAGTGGGTGGGTGGGTGGGTGTGCGTGTGCGTAAGACAGTGATTGGCTGCATGTACCACACGTGATGGACTAGTTTTGGCTGAGAGCGGAATAGGTGTCTGTGTGAGGGGTCTGTACGTGACCAGGCTTTCACCTGCTAACAGAGTACCTGCGCTATGTGATCATACAATAACTCATGCCCTTCGCGCTCGGCGCTGAGTTCTATATCAACAAGTGCCATCTGGCTATTTGGGGCCACGCCGTCGATCTTTGAAAGGAGTGTAGGTACGCCTCTGAAAATAGTTCGAACAATTTGCAAAGTAAAGATACAACATTGTAATTAATTTGGACTAATCAGCACTCCCAATAAGCACCGTTGGTATTAATTTACATTAAACTGTACTCTCGATAAGCGCCATTTCAATTATTCAGAACTACTTTGTACTCTCAATGGCGTCCTTGGAATGAATTTAAATTAAACTGCACTCCTAATAAGCGTCATAGCAATTAATTGAACTAATCTGCACTCTCAATAGCGTATAGCCCTACAATGAGATAGTAATAGTTTCAACTGACAGTAATATTATTTCGAACTAATCTGCACTCCTAATAAGTGTCAAAGGAATTAAACTGAACTAACCTGTACCCCCAATAAGCGCCAATGGAATTATCTAGTCATTGGAATTAATTTGAACTAATCTAAAATTAATTTGAACTAATCTGCACTCCCAATGACTTCCAACAAGCGTGATCAATTGGACGCCGCTCGATCTAGTCCGTTCCATTGATCTCTTTCCCATAGGCGTTGATGAGTCACAGTTGTAGTCGCATGTGGCCAGTAGCCCATCTCCACCCACGCACCTTAGCCACACTACATCCCAAGTACCTTGGAACCCCACTACATACTAAACTATGTCCAGTAAAGAGTTTCGCCTGTCTAATGATATGGCTCTCTACATCAGCTGTTTAACCTAGCCTATCTCCATATATATATATATATCAAGTGTCGTGCAACCACACTTAATACTAAACTACGCCTCAAAAAAATTGTATATACCGAGCACTTTGGTCTGTTGAAAAGGTCTCACACACCTCCCACGACTACTAACCATCTGCACACTTCCGCCAGATCACCTAAGGCGAGCCTACGCCCACCTTTGCACTCGTATTTGATATCAAATACACCTCTCTCAAAGTGATATCAAAGTGATATCAGATACACCCTCGCTCTCATAGTGATATCATATACACCCTCACTCTCATAGTCATTTTCTCTCATCCCCGGAGATCCGGCCATACAAGCCGCACTCAGATATCTGAGACGTCACGCTATGTAACTCTCCTTCACACGCTTGGGCCACCTCCTGTCCCCATCTACCTACAACATCCAACTCGAGTATTGCCATTCCGCTATTCCAATCTACCTACCACGTCCAACATACGTTTCGCCACCCCCTGTTCCAATCTACCTACAACTTCCAACATAAGTGTTTCCATCCCCGTACTGCAATCTACCTATATCCCCCATACACTTAACCCCTCGGGAGGTGTTTTGCTTGACATAACATTCCTTGAGTGGACTTCAGCGGTGTATTGCACACGACCTTTCTGTACCCACACCCCCTTGACTGCAACTTATGGATTTCCTGCTCTCGCCAATCCAATTCCTACACAATATTGTGTATTTGCCGGCCAATTAATCTGTGATTGAGCCAAATAACTGACCCATTTTCACTTCTCCAACGTGTATCATGCCCTGCTTTCCCGCACACTTCTTAGCACTACTGACCGTACCAATGTATCGAACCTCTACGGCTCCCTTTTCTATTTATAGAATTCCCACTATTGGCCTGTTCTATTTATATCAGTCAATGAAAGCTTCACATTCGCATCCCATACACAGCCCTCCTGCATAAATAGTAGATGCCCTTTCGACCACGCGCTCTCCCCTTTAAATTGAGTTGTCAAGACACCCCCTCAAGCACCCTGACTAACCACAGCCCAAAGCTCAATAGCATGGTACGCACGAACCGAGACACCCCCTCCTAAGCACATACTACACCCAACCCAAAGCTCACCAAAACCCTAAACCCTAAACCTAATGCCTTGGCTTGCACAACGCCCTGTTGTACGGCATTTCTCAACTTCATATGCCACTTCAGCAATGTCAAGCATTCTTAATATCTTTGCGAAAGCCGCTGAAAGACTATGGCATACACATGTGGTCAATGTAGGAGACTTCAGGTACTCGCTCCGTTCTATTTATAATATTTGCTCATTTCTATTTATAGTACTTGCTCCGTTCTATTTATAGTGCTCGCACGTACTATTCAGATTATTTCCACAGTCTAACTCTAAAGCCTTCGTTTTCTTTTCTGAAAAAAGACCAAGACCACCTTGTCCTCACAAGCACATGATAGACATTGAGAACTCGTTGGGTACCTAGATAGTACTGCAGTGTACTCGGCTAACTGGAGAACAGCAGCATTATAGATATGGACCTGGCAAACACATAACAACATGTGGCACTTAAGTGGAGCTTTGGTACTTTCGAGAACATTTAGCTGTAGTTGTGGCAGAAATCTAACAATAATAATATATGTATATGTAGTATATGTATATGTAAGTGTAATGTATATGTAAGTGTAATGTATATGTATATGTAAGTGTAATGCATATGTATATGTGAGTGTAATGTATATGTATATGTATATGTATATGCATATGTGTATGTATATGGATATGTATATGCATATGTATATGTATATGTACATGTATATGTATATGTATATATATATGTATATGTATATGTATATGTAAAAGTAAATGTATATGTATATTTATATGTTTATGTATATGTATATGAACATGTGATACGAAATCAACGACGATTCGCCCTAAAGCAGCCTCTCTGAACTACAGATGTAAGACATGATAACAGACGCCGACAAATGAACCCACCTGCGTTTGCATGCCATAACTTCATCACAAACAAATTATACCAAATTTAGAACCCCACTACCACTTACCAGAGGCATACACGGTAAACTCAAAAAAAAATGAGATACACTCCATCAACATCATAGAAGACTGCATCTCATACGGAAACGTCGAATTTCAGTCAACGACACAAATGGCTCTAACAATAACAAATGCAATAGATTGTAATTGGGGCTGTTACGCCAAAATTAAAAGTTAAATAACAGGACAAATTCGTACGCCAAATCAAAAATTAAATAATAGGACAGAGTCTAATTTGTCAGTCTAATTCGGCATTGGCGACGATGGCGTTTTTATCCTGCTACTGCAGTTCCACCACTCGTGATGCGAATCTCATAATCAACGACGATGGTGAGCTTTTATTTCCAAAAAGAATCGCCAAAATTGTGGATTTAACCCGCGACAAGTGGTGTAGCACTCACAGATTGCCAGAAGGTGACGAGAACCACGTGTGTTCATAGACGGTGCTTTATATGAATAGGTATACATTCACAGCTGTTCACGCACAGGCATTCATTGCGTTCCTGACAATTCATACCTACACGTCAAATACATATATATATATATTATATATATATATATAAAATAAATTGAATATACATAAATAATATG
>NW_014039703.1:14728-16630 GCF_001186125.1 Sphaeroforma arctica JP610 | reverse complement strand
ATAATGTATCTCCGCTGCGTCCATGAACTTGACATCTTGGGGGTCAAACTAATGGGTTTGTAACGAACAATGCACGTATTATGGCTTAGGTCAGGATGTGACAACATAGACTTTCCAATTGTTCCGATATTATATGCATAAACGGGATATCTATAATTGCCCATAAACTTAACATCTTGGGGTTTGAACCGAATAGTTTTGCGTGGGAGAGAACAAGTGTTGTTGCATATATGGAGGTGTGACTGTGTCCTGACAAAACATCTTGCATGCTAAACCTACTATACCTACCTGGCATTCCGCGAAGCTATGTACCGCTACAGCGTACACCGGCACCATGACTACTTCGTGCTTACTGGAGGTCGCCACAGACACTAACTGCCAAACCATATAAGTTGCGTGGCGCCTACAAACATACATATGCACCTAAAACTATCCGTAAACACATGCAAATATGTACTAAACGTATATGAATATACATATGTATTAAACATGTATATAAACACGTACACATCAGCTTACAATATACTATCCCTGCATACCTGGAAGAACCCGAACTCATGAACCAGTTCAGTGTACACCGCACGCACATTAACCTCTCCATGGGAAGATCTCCACAGGCACCATCAATATACACATCTATCATACATACATACCTACATATACACATCTATCGTAAATAGCTAATAACACATCACGGAACTCAGGCAGTATGAATACACATAGCAATGTATTGTACGAATACAACAACAGATGTCCATGGTCCTATTAATAACTATACCTACCTGAAAGAACCCGAAATCATGTACCGGGTCTGCGTACACCGCGCGTACGTTAACCTCTTCATGGTTGCTGAAGGTCGCCACAGACACAGACGGTCCTGGCCCTATCACATGCCGGTTGGTTAAGAGAATACCTCTCTCCTTGTCAATAATAAAGCCTGTTGCGACACTGCACCCGGCCTACAGATGTACACATGCGACGTATATATATGTATGGATTAGTGAGTGCTATTGAAATGGGTTAGAAGGTGTTAGGGGTAGAAGGATGGCTATCTCCTTATCAATAACAAAGCCTACAGGTGTACACATACAATGTATAGATATGGATAAGTGATTAGTGTTATTGGAATGGGTGATTAGTGTTATTGGAATGGCTTAGAAGGTGTTAAGGGTAGAAGAATGGCTGTCTCCTTAATAGTGACAAAGCCTGCTGTACATATGTTTGATATATAACTAAAACCCTTATAACCCTAACTCGTCCATATATCTATATTACACGTACAATGTGTATATGTAAATGCATACACGTATGCGTTGAATGTGTGTACGTAGATGCATACACGTATGTGTCTATATATAGATACTACGAGATAAATACATACAGTACAGTACGTGACAATGTGTGAATAAAATTGTTTTGTGTATGAATATGCCATGACTCGGAAATTGTGATTGGAAAGCACATACATAGCTGAAGAATATACGTTTAACGCATATATTATCCGGTTCGTGTATGTGTCCATACATAGGTTGAACAAAAAGGCAGAACGCCTACATACTCAATATATATAGGCTCTCGTTCTCGACATACATACAACTAGAATATAATGAACTCTGTAGAAGAACATGCAACTAGAATGCGCAAGAGTACAGGCAAATATATAATTTGTTAGCAAACATTCAACACTCTGTTCCGAACTGTTGCATGGAAATAAACGCATACTCTATATGTATCAATAATAGAGAGAGTACACATACAACTAAGAGACTCTGGTTTACTTACAAGGTATATATCTATTCATATATGTATATTTGTATATGTATATATATATATGTGTGTGTGTGTGTGTGTGTGTGTGTGTGTGTGTTGTGTGTGTGTATGTCGCTACGTATGTGTGTGTGT
>NW_014039703.1:12360-14257 GCF_001186125.1 Sphaeroforma arctica JP610 | reverse complement strand
GTTGTCGTGTCTCAACACACATATATATATATATATATATATATATATATATGCAGATATTGACTTGTCTATACATACACATACACCTATACAATACAATCCAAGCAAGCCCCACATACCGAGTTCGTATCAATAGCACGCACGCTGGTAACCTTCAAAGCCACTACAGCCGGTACAATCTTGTCGACTGTCACACCCCAATTAACCCATCCCTCACCCGATGGTGTAGAGCCTAGCTTCTCAACCAGATCATTGGGAGAGGGTAACGTTAAACCGTTGAACGAGCCGGTTAATTCAACCCCATTCTTGGACTCGGCGCGATCCCCGCGTGCACTGGATGTCGTGCAGCAGTTGCAGTGGCATCTACACCGTGCCTGTGTAGGGACGAGTTGATCTAACGAGGCCATTACCAACCGAGTGTGCGATGATAGAGTGTGCTTCTTGTTGTCAAGATGATTGTGTATACTGGCTTCTTGTTAGGCGAGTGACGTGTGTCTCATGTGACAAAATTACCGAATTGTGTTTCAGTCACCAATCAACAACGTCAAGTCGAATAGAATGAAAGAGTCTGCTGAATGTTGTAAACGTTTGTGGTGTTCGAGTTACTAGTACAGACGCTTGCTAGCATCCACTGTTAACAGTTGAGAATGACCTGAAGTGTTCAATGAACGTATACGTATTTAGCTGTCTATGAAGAAGAGGTTATCCGACGTTATGGTCCACTAGGCTACTGGGCGTGGAAAGTAGTACCTATAAAACGATATCAATCGTTGTATTATCATCCCATTTTTATGAATCATGCATAAACGAACACCTAAATAAAATACGTTTAAACTCTATCAGATCAGAATGAGTAGTATGTACTATGTACCTATCACACACTTAACGTCTATCCTCGATTCGCTTCTCGTTAATACGTTTTAAATACTTATTGTTCCTTGCATTTAAACGTTTATGCTATATTAGTAAATAAATACATACTTTTAAGGAATCTAAAACGGGTGTATTTCTCAAGAAGAGTGAGCAGTTTTGTTTATCTGTGGTTTACGTTTTTTGTTTTTTTTTAAACAACGCGTAAAAAACTCGATCATTTTTGCGCTTTTTACATCCTAATTCGACTAAGTATCAGACAATGTATTTTTAAATATAAGAATATCACAGCCTTCTTCTTGATAGACAAAATATGTAAGTACAGAAAATTGAAAATGGGAATGGAATATTTATCAGGATTTTTCAACAAATCTCATATTTTGATTGGATTTCGAATATGACTTTTATGTTTTGATATGACTTACATTCTACTTTTCTGCTTTACTGGACAATACATGAATACACAATGTTTCTCTATTTCGATTGATCAGTATATCATTATTTTCTAGTTCTATATTATCTATCCTGATCCAGTCTCTACATCCTTTGTGTGTGCGAAAAAAAATGGCTGCGGAAATATACTAAAAAATTCATAATTTTGGCTTTTTTTTTTAATATCAAAATATCTTCTACATTGCCAAACCTATAAAAAATTGATATCAGTCACATCAGTGAAAGTGTCAGAAAACAATCACTGCTTCAGTTCTGTAATGACTGGATGCCTTACAGACTTCTGAAACCGTGCAACATTGTTTTATGAAGTCCACTCTGTGGACTCTGGACTATGGGTATTTGGTGCGCGTATGTAAAGTGTACGTATATATTTATAGACATTTAACTCGTCAGTACAATCACTGATAGAGACATATATACATGCACTCGTACCGCGATCAATGAGAGAGGGATAGATATACAATACCGTGAATAGGCATAAACAATGTATCCTTGCAGCCGGTGCACCACAAGAACTGACAGTAGCAATTAGCATACACTTGGTCATGACATAGTTGTATATATAAATATATTA
>NW_014039703.1:4152-8731 GCF_001186125.1 Sphaeroforma arctica JP610 | reverse complement strand
TACTACTTACTAACTATATATATATATATATATATATATATATATATATATATACGTATGTATATATATATATATATATATATTAATAAATGTATGTACGTATGTATGTTATAAATATATATATTACTCTTACTCTTACTAATTACTTATACTCTTACTAACTACTTATACTCTTACTAATTACTTATTTCTTATCACTTAACTTTTTGTTGTCTCTTGTGAACTGTTATTTCCCACAGCCGGCTATAGTGTACTCACGCTAGCGGCGAGCGAATGCACCACCATCCAAGATGCTAAGCCCATTGCGGGTGCACCTATTTGTGTACTGGGTGCAGGTACGGGTCTAGGCCAATGCTATCTGACCACTTCAGACAACGAGGAATACACCGTGTGGCCCAGCGAAGGCGGTCACTGCGAGTTCGCGCCCCGCACAGAACAGGTAGGTAGATTGTGCTATTTATAGCTTGTGCTGTTTTTAGTAGCAGTTTAGCGACCTATGCAATAGATAGCTTTTCGTATGAGAAATACACAGTGGCGCCCACTGGCCCCTGTAAATATGTGCGATTTACAGACCTGGTTTGGTTTTTTTTTCCTAATTTTATTTGATGGTGTATGAGCCTAAAACTATTCACTTTCTTGCATGAAGTATATATTAAAAAATAGGGGGTGCTGTGGGTTGTATGTTTGATCCGGATCATTCTCGCGCACTATCATCCATAACTGTAACTACCATTTGCCATCCATACCTATTACTATCATTTCAATTTCATAACTTTATCCACCATGTACCATCCATGCATATAACTATCATTTCAATTTCATGACTTTATCTACCATTTACCATTCATACCTAAAACTATCATTTCAATTTCATAACTTTATCTACCATTTACCACCCATACCTATACCCATCATTTAAATTTAATAACTTTATCTACCATTTACCATTCATACCTGTAACTATCATTTACCTTTCATAAATTTATCTACCATTTACCATCCATACCTATACCTATCATTTAAATTGTATAACTTTATCTACCAATTACCATCCATACCTGTACCTATCATTTAAATTTCATAACTTTATCTACCATTTATCATCCATACCTGTAACTATCATTTCAATTTCATAACTTTATCTACCATTTACCAACCATGCCTACAGCTATCATTTACCTTTCATAACTTTACCTACCATTAACCATTCACAAAGCCCAGTTGTATCGTCAGATAATCCCCCCCATGGCAATTGCCCACTTTTTCATATCCCGATTCTGTATTCTGGGGAGCGTTTCAGGAAGTGGAGCTGCTCCAATTTCTAAAAAGCAAATACAACGAGGACTTCCGTGTCAGTGTCGAGCGCATTGTGTCACTGAAGGGACTGGTGAACGTGTACGAGTTTTTAACGCGTCATGCTAAACGCCATGCCACCCCCGAGGTATGTCCCACAACCCGTTTGCCACACTCTGAAATCATGTGCACTGCACGAGGTCGTTGAGGTATATATACCAAGGGAAGGTAAAAGTTAACGGTCTGAGGTGTTGTTTAAAATAGTCGTGTGATTTTATAGATGGCGTGAATTTGTAAGGTGTATCATAGTGTGATACCGGAGGAGTATAGTTTAGGAGTGCACCTACCTGTAATTGAGTCCACGTACCATCTTCAAGCAGTGAGTGTAATCTATTACAAGTGTGGTGGAGTTTTGTTTAATTTTGGTTCCTATTACAAGTAGGATGGATTTTTATTCAATTATGTTTCGTCGTGGTATAGCTTTTTGCCTTTCCCCTTGTGCATATTTGCTGTATGTTTGCGATGTCTGGCGGATGTATTTGAGTACTTGTCTAAGCCGACTCACAGTCAGAACTGATGACAACACCTGTGTGCGGTTTGTTATTGATACCATCGGGTTCATGTGATTTGTGCATGTGCAACGATGGGACTACTATTGAATACGGTACAAACATCTAAAAATTTGGGTGCATGTTAGCAATAGACACGGTTACATACAAACACCCACTCGTGTACCATGTGCATCTGTACATGCTAGCAATAGGCACCGATATATACAATCACCACTCATATAGCATATGCACGTGTACATGTTAGCAAGTCACCGATATATACAATCACCACCTATGTGCCATGTGCAAATGTAAACGATAGGAATTCAATTGAATGCGATTCAAACATTCACATATCTGAGTGCATGTTAGCAAGTGACCGAACGTGCCCAGCGCCACACAGCTCGCTTGTAGACCAGCACACCTTTCTGTGCGCAATTAAGGAGCGTGTACTCATATTCCGTGCATGCATTTGGCATTTTACATCGACGTGTGGCAGATACACGATATCGGTTTTGACTGGCCATCAGCAGAGATCGTGGTGTACGTATTAAAGTGCTTGCCGACTTCTATTTATAAAACACTGCTGACTACTATTAATATAACACTCCTGTGTCTGTCATCGGCGACCCGATCTATTTTTAGACCACCTCGCCATAGTCTGATACTCTGCCCTCTTTCACACCCACGTACAACACATACGCAAGTGCCTGGTTGCTATCCTGAGTAGTAGAAACTTTGGAGGGGACCAGCTACTATACATCTAGTTTGATCTCTCCCAAACCAAAACAGGACGCTCATGTGTCTCCAATCACACTCCTCTGAGCTATCTATCTCTAAGTCACCGTATCCTCGTCTGATGCTCTTACCTTTCCCCCCCCCACTCAGGTGCGCAAGCTGGTGGGACGGGACCAGCACGTGAACATCGCCAAGCGCTCCGAGAGCATTATGAGCCAGGTGGACACAGACAGCGTCAGCAACACAGCTCTAGACATCCTCGTGTCCACATATGGGGCCGAGGCGGGGTGTGCGGCGCTCAAGTGGTTACCCTATGGCGGGTACGTAGGTGTGGGTGTGAGTGGATGTGCGGTTATTCTCCATGTCGTGAATGTCCTCTGTGTCTTGAACATTCGCTGTGTCTTTGATGTGCCTTGATGGGTGTGTACTGAGAGTGTATATACAGCACCACTCGACGCTTTCGTGCCCACATATGGGGCCGAGGCTGGGTGTGCGGCACCCAAATTGTTGACGTATGGAGGGTAAGTGAATATGTTGTATTTGTTATGTTAGCCGACATGCGGACATATCTACATGCAAATATTATATTTAAATTCAAGCTTATAGACCTGCAGCTTGGCTCATAGTATATATGTCTGTGTCTGTGTTTGTGTCGTGTCTGTGTCTGTATCTGTGTTTATGTCTGTGTCTGTGTCTGTGTCTATGTCTGTGTCGGTGTCTGTGGCTGTGTCTGTGTCTGTGACTGTATCTGTGTGTATGTCTGTGTCTGCGTCTGTGTCTGTGTCTGTGTCTGTGTCTGTGTCTATGTCTGCGTGGTGTATGTGTTTGTGTCTGTGTCTGTGTCTGCGTATGTGTCGGTATCGGTGTCTGCGGCTGTGTTTGTGTCGGTGTCTGTGTCTGCGTCTGCGTCTGTGTCGGTGTCGGTGTCTGTGTGTTTGTGTATTTTAATGCATCCCTCTGCTAATTACAACCCTTTCATTTGGTGTCTACTTCTGTGTGCGAGACTGACACCGCTCAATATGATTTGCACACGGGCAGGTTATACGTCATCGGTAAAATAGTGCAGAGATGCCCAGGAAGGTTTACGAACTCAGATATATTCATGGATGCTTTCAAGGTATGCACACCACCCTATTCAAATTCTGCATAATGGGAACTCATCGTGCAACCTCATGTGTGGGTGTACAGAATAATCTATACACCAAAATGATATATATTACATATATATATGTGTGTGTGTGTGTGTGTGTGTGTGTGATGTATGTTTGTACGTATATATCAACCTATACCCTATACCCTATACCTGCTATCGTTGTATATAAATATGAAAATATTGATGAACGTAAATGCGACAAGATCGATGGTAGTAACAGCATTTTCGACGGAGAGAGTACGGCAAACCGAATGCGGAAATGTCGCGGGCATTGCCATCTTGTGCATTCTCAATGCAAGGTTCGTTCGCATTTGCACGTCTATGACTCATTTTCCTCATCCAATACAGTATCTTCATTGAGTACCTAACGGGGGCAGGATGCTTCATATAATATCTGCCTATGAGATGTTTATTGTTCGTTGTTGCGTAGAGCGATTTCGCAAGTAATATAGAATATTTGTTAAATAGATTCGATCTATAGAGAATTAAATTAGTCCACACGACTGGAAAATATCGCCTTTTAAAAGTCATGTAATCTTATGCATGCTCAAACATTTGTACAACATTTCACCTTTTCGGACACCCTGTGCGATAACTTCTACAATATATTTAGCTCCTTCAAAAGAGGATTGGTGCAGGGTATTCTCTACTAAAATGTTTGTATTTAGAACTCTATTCCTATCAAGCCAGGTTTTTATACACGTCCCATAACTTCGTATATATGGGTATATGTGTATGTATCTATATCTATATATATATAAATGTATATATATATATGTATATGTATATATATATATATATATATATATATATATATATATATGTATAGTATGTATGTATGTAT
>NW_014039703.1:0-3464 GCF_001186125.1 Sphaeroforma arctica JP610 | reverse complement strand
GTATGTATGTATGTATGTATGTATATATATTTCTATATTTCTATATATATATATATATGGTTCTGTTCAAGCACCTTTAGTGACCTCGGCGATGTTTGAGCATACTACCACTTGAGGCGATCAAAAACGTCTCACCTATACTCCCACTCCCTCATTTCGTTGCCCACGCCTTGTTGCTTGCACATGGTAATGTGTGGTTTGCTTTATTATACAGGACAAGGGTAGGGTGTCACCAACAATTGCTGCCATCCCGGTCAAAATGGTGGTGGCTGATGATCTGATTATGCGAGGCTGCTACTACCTGGCCATCAAAACGCTTCGGGTCAGTATTGGTGTCTACCATGTGTGTGTCTTTATGTGTCCATATGTGTCCGTATTTGTAAGCCCGTGCTTTTATTATATAAATATGTTTGGCCGTGCCTATCTGCCCAATTAAAACTGGTAGGGAAGGTGAGTATATTCATCTGAGTCGGCACAAACTGTCATAGCGCGACATAGGTACCCCCTTATGGTGGGTGACTTAGCCTCGAGCACATACTTCCTAGAGCATACTTCAAGATCGTAACAGACGCTTGCCCAAGGACAATTTTGAGTGAAGTATTTGAATCCACTTCCCCTGATATCCGAGCTGTTACTACGAGCTCTGTGCACCTGTGGTGGTACAGTAATGTGCTAGTCGTCACTGGTTGGAGTGCTACCGTAGAATTCTGATGGCCCGTTCATACGGTGTGGCAGCCCTCAATCCTTCAGGATTCATTCGCTTAACTTCAACAGTGTCGCGGAATAGTGCACAATATTATCTCCTGGGCGATACAATACGTCACAGCTAGTGCGGATTTCGGCATCGAGTTCCGGTTAACAGCGTGTGCCCTGCCCTCACTATTAGCACCATGGATTTATGTGTTCTCAGAAATTGTTGAAATGGTTGTCATATTTGAGCTGATCCGACTGTGTATTCTTTGTTAATCTCGCCTCGAACTTTGCAGCAACTCGATACGGACCGGACGATAGCCAGGTCGTTTGTGATAACGAAAGACGGTCTTTTGAGATTTGCCACCTTTTGCTTCGCCAACTTGGCTCTGGGTGGATTATTTTGGAAGTTTGGCACCAAACGCACCTAAATATAAAATAATATAAAGAACTTAGATAAGATCAAACACTCACAATAACAGAATAAGCATTTCGAGCTACTTTCTTGTATTCGAGAAGACTCCTTGGCTCGTATTTGGAGGGTCTGAATGAAGAATTGGCATAATCCTAGACCTACAGATCGCTAGATCACAAACTGGGGATAAAGATTTGAGAAAGCAGGAGAAATAGCTTGAATCTCGGCGCAGTACCAATTTGCACTTGCGATGCAGAACAAGAATTGGTTGTGATAAGCAAACTACATGAAGCCCCACTTCAAAGCCAGCCGAGTCACCTGATGATATGATGTGAATAATACTAACTTGCCATAGAAAAGATGTCTGATCTTGAAATCGCCGCTATTTGATACATCTAACACAAAGCCGGGTTTAACTACAGAGTGGGGAGCGTTAATCTCTCACTTTTTGCATTTTAGCGGAGTACATGATGATACCGCTGTTCAGGCGCTCTGCTAGTAACGTCTTAGCTTAATCGGCATATACCGTAGGCATATGATATGATTTTAGATTGAAAGTTTGCGATTTTTACTGAAATACCGACTACACAAAGCAACTTCGGCATACATGCATGTCCAAATCGACTATCGATGCAACATAAATATGCAAGCCAATTCTCAGTGTTTAAGAGGGCACGATACTGTTCGATGATGTGCTTTCAAAGCTCAATACTCGAACAGGTAATTGAATGGCGTATGTGATTCAAGTTGTAAAGGTATTCTATAACATCTAGTAGTCGTGGGGCACGGGGCAAGCAAGACGTCATTGAATATTGGTTATCTGTGATGTTCAGTAGTTGTGGGTGTGAATTAGATAGGGTTTGTAATGCTGTATAGATATAATCTGAAAAATACTTTCCGATTCTTTAGCTACTATTTCTATGTGGACAAAATCCACATCTTCTTCCCAGCGCGGTAGGTAAGTATTGCAAGTGCAAAGTATCAGTATGAGGACTATCTGGGTATATCAGGATAGGTAATGAAGGTCTGCATGTTTGAATTTAAGTTCGGTATGATCGACTTTTTTTGTATTAAAACCTTCAAATAACTATGGGGACCTGGCTTTATATAAATGTCATTCCCATGAAGTGTTTCTTTCAGGTCTTTTCACGAATCAGAACAGCAATTGTTACTAACGCAGGAACAAATATGTGTCGCGTACGCTGTATGAAGATTGTCATTGGACACGGACCCACACACTGACGAATCATACAGTTGAAAATAGTACACACATTTACTAGGGCACACACGACTTTGGAGAAGAAACTGCATACGACTTCACACGACGTCTCCGACCAACAAATGTGACACAACATAACTGCCGCTGGCGGAGGTATGTTATGATATTTGACGGAAGTTGGAGCATGGATTTAGCTTCGCCCGTGTCGAATTATTTATGCGAGCAAAATGTGATTTGAAAGCGTACGAAGAGCCGTTTAGAAATGAAGAAGCTGATAACTACTATTCGACACTTTACGTTGAGTTCCGCTGGGGACTTTCTCTATATACTAGTGATTCGGACGCTTACAGCGTATTTTTGCTGACGTATTTATGAGCATACGACCTACGTCCGTCCTTGAAAGGTGTATTCTGACAACACCACCAGCATACAATTGATTTTGTTGCTAGGTTTTGAAATACTGTTTTCGGCACAATATCGTTTACGAGCTTCAAAGAAGATGACTTCCGAGATGAGACTCTGATTAAATATAATGCGATCGCTGCTGAATTTACATTTGCTTCACAGTTTGCACCAGCCACCATAAGTGTAAAACACGGAGCATTGCTATCGCTTACATACGTATCAGAAGTTCGTCGAGCACTTCGTTTTTCTGCAAGGGTTTTCGGCATTCCGATTTAGTATGCAGACATTCATGCCGGAACACAAAAATCTTGATAGTCTGACCACACAAAAAATCCAGGGAAGGCGACTCCTCTGCCCCTGTTGATACTTATGCTTCAATACGGATACGCGTTGTGACTATCAGAGTGCATCGCATACAACACTCCATACGCCGAAAGTACTCCTGCCGCCACATAGTCACGACGACCTGTGACAGCACTCTGCCCTTATTTAGACCATCGACATACACTTTCATGGCTACAATTGTTAAAACATTTGTCACTATCCTTGAAGCAAATTAGTTCTGGGACTGAGAGTCTACTTGTTCTTTGCTCAAAAGTTACTAGTTGCTATTAACGTCACCGGTAAAACCTGTATATTATTTCGTTTCGTAAACTAGATAGTGAGTCTCCTATCACCGAACTTAACTTTTCTTCCATGGGCATCCCTATATAAATATATTTAGTTTATATATAG
>NW_014039704.1:28824-36324 GCF_001186125.1 Sphaeroforma arctica JP610 | reverse complement strand
CGCTATCAACGAGCGCGCGATAGAGAAACTGACTGGGCAATCCATTTGCGAGTCTTTACATAGACCACCAGGACAACGTATGTAACAGTGTGTGGGCCAAGAGCTGTCTGGTGCAGGGCGCCCTACTGAGACCACACTCGAATCTGGAGGCGTACACCTTACCAAGTAGACGTGACCCCAAATTACCATGGCAACTGTTGGCATAGTTACGCCAGGGATTAATAAAAACTCGCACCAACGTCTCCGTGGCACTTTGTGACGACGGATAGCACACAGCTCAGCACTGGCTTGTGTGCCAATGCATGAGCACAATTCATTGAGACTCAGTACCGTTTTTTCCTTTTTATCCGTTTTATCTCATTCGAAGCCACTTGCAAGGTTAAACCCTGGTGTCCCAGTCCTGGGCACGGCCCTCGCCTAGTTGTGATACATGTTGGTGACTGTCACACAGCCACAACCCACCTGGAAAAGTTGCACAGAAGACAACATGCCAGTGATAGTGATGAACATGCGGACTATTTGGTACTACGTACTTGGTATGGCCGCTGCAAAAGGGACCCATCCGCACCTCCGTGGACAACTCGATCTTCGGGATGCGTGTCGTGCGTGTGCATCTCGATGCAATCCGGAACACAGTTGCCGATAGTGATCATAGAACCTGCATGTTTATAAACTGTTGTTACACACATAGGGCGTGTACAACCTTTGCAGGCGCTGACTGGGGAGAAGTCGGGGCGTATAAATGGTGTATGGGATCAGATACACGTACACGGGTGTACATTTTACTTAGTCTGCCAAAGGAAAAAAGCCACGGGTGTATTAACCGCACCGAGCGTAGCATTGACAGTTGAGATGAACTCAAGTTGTACGGCAATCGATAGGCTCTACGCGACGCTGAGGATTTGCACACGAGCCCATTAAGGCTTGCACTCATCCGAATGGCCCTAAGCAGATACTCTGAGAGCAGCATATCTGATGTGTGTGCCATTATTAGAGCCCGTTAAGGCTTGCACTCCTCCGAATGGCCCTAAGCAGATACCCTGAGGGCAGCATATCTGATGTGTTTGCCATTATTAGAGCCTGTTAAGACTTGCACTCATCCGAATGGCTTTAAGCAGATACCCTGATGGCAGCATATCGGATGTGTGTGCCAATATATATACAGCTTAGTCTGAGTGCGAAACCCGATGCACCCGGCCATGCGCCACATACACACTACGGGTGGTGATAGGGATAGGCGCAACTAAGTCGTGAAAGTGGGTCGTCTCACTGCAAAGCTCTTGTCCTAGTCCCAGTCCAAGGTGGGCTTTCCCAATGCAACCCCAGTCCAAGGCGTTAAAACCACAGCGGGGTTACTCGCATGGCGTGTTGGCGCACAGGGCCCATTCCGTTGTGTACGGATACGGAAACAGCCCCAGCGGACCCCAGGGTGTCTTGCGGCTGTGCTTGGTCGACCGCTTGGTCGACTCAATCACTCTCTCTGAGGGGGTGTCATCTCATCTCTTGGTGACCACCAGTAGAAGCGGATAGTGCAGATCAGGGCTGTAGCACGCACTACCCACCAGCCGTGTGTTGGCCTCCCACACGGTCTCGTCGTATCGCTCGCTCAGTTGATACTGTAGCTCTGGGTGTGCGGTGTCCAGCACACTCAGAAAGCTCTGTAGTGTGCTTCCTCGTCTGGGCTGAA
The DNA here is from genome assembly GCF_001186125.1 of Sphaeroforma arctica JP610. Classification (NCBI taxonomy): domain Eukaryota; class Ichthyosporea; order Ichthyophonida; genus Sphaeroforma; species Sphaeroforma arctica. Next base: position 34,637 of record NW_014039704.1, on the reverse strand, counting down.
TGAATACGGCCATAGACGCAGCGCTACTGGTGCCGGTCGCAGTGTCGGTTGGTGCGTGTAGGGTACGAGGCCCGAGAGCACTCGCCCGCCTGTCTGGCCTGTCACCAGCATCCGCAGGTACGCCTGTTGTGATATGCGTGCTCCCCCCATGTAGTAGATTATCTGCCGTAGTATTGTGAGGGGTGCTGTCTCTCTCAGTCCCCCCATGTAGTAGACTATTATCCGTAGTATTGTGAGTGGTGCTGTCTCTCACAGTCCCCCCATGTAGTAGACTATTATCCGAAGTATTGTGGGTAGTGCTGTCTCTCTCAGTCATCAGGTAGCTGTCTGTGTGCTGCGTAGATGGTGTACTATCGGGTGACCGGGTGAGGCCTTGAGGGGTGTGTGGTTTGAGTAGCTTGCTGATCAACGCCGCCATCCGCGCGTGTGTATCGCGGAAGAACAAGCTGTGTAGTGAAGTAAGGGGGGGTGGAGGGAGTGTGAAGGGGGTGTGAAGGGGGTGTGGGTGAAGGGGGGGGTGAAGGGGTGTGGGGGGTGGATGGGTCACTACGCTGAGTGGGAGGGTAGATGATAACAAAACTCAAGCGAGCTCTTGCGTTGTTTAAAAACTCCGACTTATTATCGACATACCAATCAGCGCATACAATGACATCCACCGCCGACTCGAATAATTCGGCTACCGGGGTCGCAGGATCCCAAACCAGTCTCTCGCACGTCGGTTCAATTCCTGATTCCCTCTCAATGTCCTCCGACGTCTCCGCTTCTGTATCTGTGCGAGAAACGCGCCAATGTGATTGTGTGAGACTATGGTGGTACTGATCGGATTGCCGCTCCACGGCTCTCGCATTGTGCCGTTAGAGTCTTGGGCAAGCGATATACGACAGGTGGCATGGGGCTCTGGAAAAGATCTTGCAATTCGGTGTATGCAAAACAGGGTACGGAATCATACCCCACCCCTCACCCGTGCCGCAGAAAACGGGCCCGTCTGCCCCACACGAGTACAACAAAACGACGAAACGTGGATAAATTCTGGCGCACCTGTGGATATAACGACACAGTTGATATATGTGGGAGAGCTCGCAAAGCCCAGGTCATTCCGGGATACGATAGGTTATGGTCAGTACCCGCTATATGACAGCTCAATACACATGTCATCAAAACACAGTTGCAAAACCCTAAACCCTGAACCCTAAAACACAGTTGCATTCGATACGGATAGGATACAGAAAGACATTCAGGACGTCATTGGCAAGCGAATTTCTCTCTCGAGTCTCTTAACTATAATAACTGGAAACGACGCAGTTTGTGCACTCGCACTTCCCATGATTTACAGACAATAACACCTAAACCCCTCATCAAACATGCACGACTGTGCATATCGAACAGACACGGCACACCACGTACACCCGCCATATAGATACACTTAGTCCCACCAACAAACCCCTTTAAATCTCTCTTTTGTACAGACGACCCACCTGAACGTGGCACGGGGAGATAACTATCTGTGTCCCCGAGCAACTTCTTACACACACCAACAGATCCCTCATGTAACTTCTTACACACAACAACAGATCCCTCATACCCCTCCTCTTCACAGACCACTCACCTGAACGTGACACGGGGTAATTGCGGTCTATGTTCTCGCGTAGCTTGTCCACGCTGTGCTCGTTGCCGTCCGTAAGCACCACCGCCTTTGAACTGCAGTCCATGGCTATAGCCAGACCCGCCAGACCTGTCATTCCCGCCCCCAATTCCAGCACTACTTTGTTCCTGTGACGTGGGAGTGAAGTTGAAGTGGTGTATGTCAGTAGAACCCGACACGTGTGTGGATTCTAAGTGTGCCTTGTGGCTGTGGGTGGGGTATGGGGTGTAAATGTGCTGTGGCAGGGACACCGGCTGAGCATGATTATCCAGATAGGACAACCCGGTCCCCTGTGTTGTGGACTCTGGTTGTGAAAGCATTGCTTCGACAACACTCGCCACGCAGGTCAATCTTAATAGTACACTTGCATACTGCATTCCCATCCGCGCAAGTGTATGAAACGGAAGGACAAGATCCAATAAGGGTATCTAAGCACACAGAAGTGATGCTGTTGTTGGGCTGGAACCGCTCAAACACAAGCCTTCACAATGCTTTAAAGTACAATGTACACAGCGGTATGCGCAAAGGTGTCACTACAGCTACGACAATTGGTGTATACCCGGTGTACCGTGGAGATCTGTCACTACGAACAAGTCTGCGTATAGGCCAACTGTTGGGTTACAAGCTCGGTCTGACGCAGGTAGCGGCCTAAGCACAAAGCGGTGTGATACAGTCTCCGCTCACCCGATCGAGAAGAGAACTCTCTATAGACGACGTTACAGGTGTCAACTATAAACCCTAAAACCCTAAACCCCCCCCCCTGTGTATGTATGTGTTGCCCGCACACCTCACAACAAACAAGAAAGCGTAGGCGTGGCGGTGGTGACGGTTCTCCCGCTATAACAGGCCATGCACCAACACATAGAACTGCGCGTACAACACCAGACACGTTATGAGTCACTCGCTACCGGTGCATGCATCACTTCTTGTGAACACCTGGAGGGGTACTGGATGGAGCCGTTCTGGGGGTAGCCACTAATAGAAGTGTCCACTACACAAATGTGTAGATATTAGTGTAGATATTAGTGTAGATATTAGTGTAGATACTAGTGTGGAAATTAGTGTAGATATTAGTGTAGATATTAGTCTAATACAGTGTAGCCACTAATATCACACAGCTACACTGCATGATATTGAATGATAATCCTATACGCTCAGTAGCCGCCGTAGATGCTATCGAGCTCAGTATGAGATTCATTCGTTTACGCCTCTATACACCTGAAGAAGGCTGTCCTAATCTGACAGTACTGCCAACACCGGACCGAATGTTACCAGCATTCACAATCAGTAGTATACACACCTGAACAGCTGTTATATGCATTCACAATCAGTAGTATAAATACCTGAACAGATGTTACATTCACTCACAATCAGTAGTATACACACCTGAACAGCTGTTATATGCATTCACAATCACTAATATACACACCTGAACAGATGTTACTTTCACTCACAATCACTAATATACACACCTGACCAGATGTTACATTCATTCACAATCACTAATATACACACCTGAACAGATGTTACATTCACTCACAATCACTAATATACACACTTGAACAGATGTTACATTCACTCACAATCAGTACCATACACACCTGAACAAATGTCTATTTCGTAAACAATAGTAGGCCAGTACCTCTTCCGATGGCCAGACGCACACATTCCCTGTGTTATCAAACCCAATCAGCGTGTTTGCGGAGATCGACTTGTGTCTTGTCGACACACTGAGTCGTATTGTCTGTTGCATCCTGCGTGACGCCCCAGTGATCCCCTCAATGCATTTGTGTGCATTGTCTGACGCATTCGTAAGACATTGTCTGGTTGTCTTATCTTCTCGATCGAGGGCCGTTTCTTTATCCTTATCATTCTGCGTGTCTACGGGATTGCCCAGTTGAGGCAAATAGTATGTCACATTTCCTTCTACCGTCCCGCTTGTATCCGTCTCAAACAGACCAAAAGACGTGAAATTACGAGTTGACCCTTCAACAATGCTGGAATCTCGGGCCACATTACCCCGCAGTAGAGCATCGGCGAGTATACGCCACCGGTGTTTGGCTACAGACCGCTTATGCTTTGTTGCCCTGTGTGTGGGCTCATCAGTAGCTTGTACTTTGTTAACGCCATCGTGTGACCAGTTACTGGTAGTGTGTGAGTTGTTAACTGTATTGTCAGTCCAGCCCTCCTGGGACATTGTGGACATAGTGAACGTAATTATACAAACAAATTCCAGACCACTGTAGTTGTATTTAGAGGATATGAAGGTGCTTACGGCAACTGTTATTGGGAATTACACACGCGGTTAGAACGCTCACAAGGATGGATGTGTATGTATATCCCCGATGTACTGTATTCTGTATAAATATGTACCGGCACTTTCTATTTATTTTGTTTTGCTCTGTTCTATGGCATTTCGGGATAGAAGTACTTCCGCAGGGTTTTGACCCTACAGGTAGAAGTTCGGTATTTCTTGGATGCACCTAATGAACTGGGTGTCCGGGAGTCTGGGACACTCTTTACAAATTATTAGAGAAGGCCTGTGGAATGTAAATAAAGAACTATCGGGCCATGATACCGTTCATACTCACACGCGAGTCGAGACTACTGATGCCGTTGTAGCTCTACTTAATGGACTATAACCACTCCATGTATCCTTTATACTCTAGTAGACTACTGGTACCCCTCCGACTCTCTCAACTACCTATACCCTTCTAACTCTTGGCTGCTTGGGTAGTGGGAGGCCACAAGTGTACGGGAGCATGGCTATGGACATGCAGGTGAACTATGATATACACAGTCAACCTAGGTGATACGTATATGCAACCTACTACATAGATACACATGTATATATATCCTACTAGACATACGGGTTGAGATGTGGTTATAGCACCACTGATCCGTAAGCATGATCCGTTTCACGCACGCACCCAGTCAGCGTGTAGCACTGGCCTACAATCCGCAGCAGAGTCGCATTTACTCGTTATGGCGACTAAATAGTGGTCCCGAACTGTTATGCACCCGAACCCGCACACCTAAGGTTAGGACCCTTTCCAATATGGCGGTACATATACCTGTACAGGTGCGTATGTGTAAGCTGAAAGGTGTATCGAAGTGCTTGTGCCAGCTTTCACGAAGAGATACATTACTCTCGTGTAACAGCCCATCGCGCTCCCTGCACACATCGGCTCACAAATACACATACACCCACAGTAGGTATACCTACTACAGCAATCCAAACAGGATACACACGGATATGCACACACAACAGTACACGGTTAATAGACCACGCTCACAACAACGTAGCCATTCAAGGGCCACATCGCACTGTATAGGGCACGCACAGCCCAGCTCCGTTATGCCTGGAGGGGCGTTTGAGATGGGACATCCACGTAGAAGCAGCCTACTGTTGTCGAGAGTGTGTGGATCACATAACACCTCCAGGCCATGCAATACTGCGAGTGGGGTCTCGGATGCACAATTTAGAACATATAACTACAACCACAGTAGGGAAAGATTAGAACGACGGTGTCACGGCATGTGTAAGCCGCCAATTAATAGGGCACTGGCGACTGCCTCCCGTGCAGCTATCAAGCCAGCGATGTACAAGAGAGCGGTGAATCCTCGGATCTGGAATGATCAAGCTATGATAACCTTCTCACGTATGTAAATACCACTAGACTACCATATTGTCGGGTGGATCTGCTTTTCTGAAAGTGGTGTGGGTTTGTGCTCGGTTGTATGCGCTCATGAACGTGTGTGTAAGTGTATGATGGAGTGTCTATATACTATCGTTGAACACGGTCACGCGTGTATGCATGCTTCTATGAGTTTGTGCAGTTATCTCCACAGCGTGCATGTGCGTTCGAGGAAATGTGTACATATGTAAAGGAAAGAACACAACTGCCGAAAGAGTTATACGTAAATTATATATATAAACATACATGTGTATGTGTACGTTCAGGTGTGTCTGTGTATGTGTCTGTGTTTATGTCTCTGTCTGTCGTATTTGTGACTGTGACTATATCTCTGTGTTTTGTGTCTGTGTATTTATTTTTATACCATATATATATATATATATATTATATATATATATTATATTATATATATTATATATATATATATATATAATTATATATTATATATATATATATATATATATATATATATA
>NW_014039704.1:16268-28804 GCF_001186125.1 Sphaeroforma arctica JP610 | reverse complement strand
ATCTACACTATTTCATTGTATTCATTATTAGTTTATAATACTAACCGTGTGTGTGCCTGGATAACTCAAATACGATATACCTCCTTATTTTGTGTCTGTATACCATACTGAAACCCTGCCCATTTGTTGGTTCATGTGTGCCTTGAGTGGACTCTATGTTTCTGAACGCTAAGTATCTACGCACATGCGTGTTGGCCGTGCGTTTGATTTGTCTATGCGTGATTGCACAGGCATAGAGCTCACTAAGGTATTGCGGCGTTTTCTTAGGCCTCCTATTCAGATACCCGCAAACGTCACACCAAGCACGTAGCAGTCGCTGTACTTGTACTGTAGTCAGCTGGGTGTATGTAGCAGCACGACCGATATAGACTCGGCGTGGGTGTACTGTGGGTGTACCGTGGGCCGTGCAATGAGTGCTTGCTTGTCACATTCAGCCCACACACCCACCTGTAGTCCTGCCCGCTTCCCATGCCGTGTGTGTTTCCCCATGGCGCATGGTAGCGGGTACTTTTCTGGTTGCCGTTCGCGTGGGCGATCGATAGAGCTCAGTTATTCATACACTCCTGCACGGTATCTACCTTGTGCCTTACACCGGGGGAGGCTGGGGATTCGTTCCAAACTAATCGAGCATCAGATTTACTCGGGAGCGCAGGTGGTCTACACCCACACAAATTGCAGCCTATAGACCCCCCCAGCACCAAGAACATTCAGCACGTTTTACAATCCTGTGTATGTCTCCGACATGTATCTACTGTGCTGCATCGCGGCGTGCTTGCCTGACTGACACCTGCGTGGTCTCACCTCTCACCCACTCGCAGCAATCGACGACGAGACGGTACCCCTGCCAACGTCAACGGACGTAAGCGGACTACTAGAGAACACATTTCGGTACGCCAACCACTGGTCCACACCGCTGCTACAGGCGGATGTGTATGCGACGCATGGCCTCACAAGCAGAGAGTGGAAGGTAGTGTGCCAGATCGCAAGATCCAACCACAACGTGTTGTGGACGTACTGGTATGTGCCTGTTGCTCCCGCGTGGGTTGGTGTTTGATATTGGATTTGAATAGGAATCATGCGAAGATTAGGCTGGTGCATCCAATTGAAAGAGTGTTATATTTGCCACTCGTGTATTATGGTAGCTGTGGGGGCGTATTTTGCTGGGTGTGTGTGTGTATGTGGCGAAGGATGGTCCTGCGTCGTCTATTCCACTCCTCCCTTCCATCACCCACAAACAACCCATCGGAGCATACCATCTACCGTTAGTGATGCTTCAATTCATTAGTTTTCACACCCGAGTGATATAGTGCTGATGTTTGGGCCATACTTCACCCTCCGTAGGAGTCTGTTGGTCCTGCGCTTAAAGGGTGTGGCAGACGGGCGGCAGTGGACCGACATGCCCGATCTCATCGAGCACTGCATGTGGGTGTACCACAACACGAGCGATCCAACATTCCAGATCAGGTAGGTGAATCCCCGTCACAACTGGGACGGTTTTTTTGTTGGTCAGAACATCTGAGGAGGATGTGGGCTGATGACTGGATGACTGGTGCTCACTTTTTGTGTGGGATTTTTGTTGTCAGATGTTTGTGGGATAACTTTCTCTACACAGACGCATCGCTGCATGCATTGTGTCGTTCGCGTCATTGTGCGAGTGTCACATGACCTGATCAGCTGTCACTGTACCTCTGAGCGTGGTGATCGGTGACACAACCTAAAAGTTGGGTCACTCCCTAAACCCATCACCTGCTTTCTATCAGGGTAGTAGGTATATACCACAACACACGCCTTCCCTATTTTATATCGTCCCCGCTATCATCGCCCACAAGTGCCAGCCTGATCTCAACAGTACATACATATCCTCGCCCTCGTCCTCGTTCTCTCTCAGACTGCGGGCTCTGTCTGTGCAATACTTCATTGACATCACCCGGTTCAGAGACCACACACTCGACAACGATCTGATGATCCGCCTGCTGCGCTTGTGGCTGCGAGAGCCTATCACTGAGCAATGGTTTGTCAAGTCGGTGCGCGGCGGTATGCTGCAGTACATGGCCAAGAAATACCGCTTGGAGTTGGTAGGTGCTTATTTGTGCGTGTGTGTGGACTACTGTTTGTTGTACTGTTGAGTATTGCTTCCTCTGCTTGTGGTACAACGATACTGTAGTGCCCACCCACGTACGAATTAAATACACATCGCCTACTCAGTTGTACCCTTATCATCTTTCATAACAATGCGACCATCAGTGTGCCTTGCGAATCTGAAATTGAACATCTCTTGCGCTTACACGTGGGGCATTGTTAAAAAACGGATCTGCATTGAATTCGTACCGAATATCTGAGTTCAGAAACCCGAACCCGCCTTTCTCGAACTCGTGTAGGGGCTCAAAGAACTACGACGGCACGACAGTCTGTATATCTTCCACAACGAATACGAATGTGGCAAGTTCTCGCGATGGCTGCTACAGCACGCGAGTGAAGGCAGCCAAGGGTGCCAAGAAATATGGAGTGCATACCTGAAAACGTTGGTGCGGAGGGGCCGGCGAGACTCGGCCATGCAAGCTCTGATGTACATGGACCATCTAAACTTAGAGTTTGATAGTAAGGTGTGTGTCATGGCTCCGATATGATGAATGTGTTGTAAAAAGCGGCTATGGTTAAAATCTGGCGATAACGTATTCGACATCTATACATCGGTTGCACTGGTTGGGGTTGCGGAGTTTGAAATTTAAGGTTTTCGCCCATCACCCTATCTCGCGACTGGAGAATTTAACAACAAGGTTTTTAAAACATGGACCATGTGTGTATTAGGTGTGGTCGCTAAATACATAGTTCAAATCAATTCTTTTAGCGTCCATGAGATATATTTTGCTGGATCCTATCGGGCATCTGTGTCGTTTTAGTGTGGGCTGCTTACGGCCGCTTAAATTTTGACAGCCATTTATACGTATAAAATGAACGATAGCTATTCTGTAACATTGGCAAAGGAATATATATTTGCACACTATATCTACTTTTAAATGTTCACTACTCGCAACGCAATGAAAACGCCTGAATATAAGGAGTTCACAGCCCAAGCGGGATTGATACGAATCCTGTAACCTCGAGTAATATAGAACATTGTGAGTGTCCTTGTTTTTTCTTCGTTAGTACCTGGAATTATACAGCTCATGTTTTGAGACGTCTCACTGTGTTTCGTCGTTTACACATTTGCCCTGCAGGTTGTTCGGGAGTTGCTGGACAATTCCTTTGCACCCTTTGCAGAGGAGCAACGGCTGCGACGCGAGAACCAGGCCACCGCTCTGGCAGACGCCGACAATGCCATGGGGCTCTCATCGTACAGTGCGATAGCTCTCCTCTCCCAACCATTAAGGAACGGCCTGCTCGCAGACAACTCGGATAGCCAAAGCGCCCATGTGCCTGTGAGTGGCATTATGGCACTGTACAAGTGTGTGAAGGCGCTGAAGCTGCCGATGCCCAAGGAGTGGTACCATGTGCTGATTGGCGCGACGCTGGATCCGGACAGTCCGAACGGATCGCTCATGGTGAAGCTGCAGGCTGTCACGGAGGTGTGTGTGGGTTGAAAGATGACGCGTCATGAGATGGTCATTTGGAGTGGAGGCGTTGTTATGCCGTGTGTTTACTTAAGTGTCCTGTACTTTCTCTGGCTGTAATGTACCAGGCGCAGTGTGTCGAGTTCTATATCCACTTTTTGTATATTCACACCTCACTCACACGCTGCAACGACCTTTTTATTACGCATATATTAGTATCTATATATGTGTGTGTGTGTTATGTATATATATATATATATATATATATATATATATAATTATATCAATAGTAGTGAGTTTCTAACTTATACGATTGACTTCTCTTCACCACAAATTAGATTATCGCACGCATGGAGGCGGGAGACGACGATGTCCGACCAGACAGCAGCACTCTGGCGGTTGTCGTGCACGGCCTGGAGCCCTCCGGAGCTGTCGACATGGCGCTGAGCCTGGTCCATAGCATGGAGAAAAAGATACAGGACAGCAACAGGACTATAGTTCGCACAAAGCCCTTTGAATCGGTGTACGAGACCATGCTGAATATGCTGGCCCGCTTTCCCTATGTGCGAGAGGGGGCTGGTGCGTGGGTTTATAGTCGGTGGTTGGCGCGACGAAGCACTGTGGATAATTCTGGCGCTGATACTCGCCGAGCTCAGATGCTCTTCCGAGTGATGAAGTCTGAGCACACACACCACACCGTGCCGAACAACGTATTGGTAAGATATACCAGAACCCCCTGCTTTTGTGTTATCTTTTGTGTGCATATGAAATGTCGGAAGTAGTCGTAATCGTCGTAGTACACAATACAAATGCACCGCGTTTGTTCCATGCGGTTGGGGTGACTGACACCTTCGGGTTGATCTCAGATTGATAAATCCCGCGCGCTGATTTAGGCGTTGCATTTGACGTTGTACTGTTTTAGCCCTCTGGGAACGCCAGACGGAACATGGCAAGGGTTTTACATCCCACGCCATTCTTGGCGACTACTTTGCGGACACCTGGTGTTGCCTTGTAGCCTAACATCTCGTAGTGAAGTTTAGTATCGTCAATGCTGGTCATGCGTGCTCTACCGGATGTGGGAGAGGAAAAATGTGTTGGTGTAACGATACTAAGTGTTTTCTACCGCCTATGCACTTCACATATATTACTCAACCCTGTTCTGATCTTTCCGAATATGTCCCACAGCTAGAGGAGGTGTTCAAAGCGTCCGCGCACGATTCCGACTTGACTAAGACAGTCACGTATGTTGTTTGTCCTGCGCCCTAATGTGAAGCTGATTTGGTCATTGCTTCGTGAATTGTGTGATGGCTACCGTCCGTTAGTTCTGTATTCGTAAACCCCCTCATGAGCACCGTGTCAGAATACTATTTGTGCTGGCAAGGGCTTGTGTGTGTGTGTGTATGTGTTTGTAATCCGCACACCCCGTGGCGAAAGCTGAGTTGTTGGAAATACATCTTCTCCAGAGGATGTATTGCAGCTGCTGTATTCCTGGGAAGTTACCAATGGCATGTAAATTTATACTTTCTTTTGGCCGTTCCCGCAGTCGCCAAGCGAATGTCATGTTGTTATTTTGTCTCTTCATGTGCGGCCAGGCTATTGCCTTCAAATAAGGTATAATTCACAAAGAGGCTATTGATATCTTTACGCATCATATAGTATGTTGAATACTGGTATTGCCACAAAACACTGATCACGCACCTATTAACTTGTCACGCATAAAGCATCCTGTAGGTTATTGATAGCTTTAGGCGTCATCCAGTACGTAGAGCATTGATATTGTCACGCATACCACACCATACCATACAGGTTATGGGCGGCCCAGTGCTGCGCGGAGTCCCCCGCCGCATACGACGCCGACGCCGAGACGCGGCTGGAGCCGCTGTTACGCTTGCTCAACAAGTGCAGTGTAGACCTCGACGTGGACATGGCGTGTGCGCTCGCCGAGTGTGCCGTGATCGAGTACGAGGTCAAGCTGCTTCTAGATACGCTCAGCCGAAGCCCGGCGGCTAAGATGCCCGATCCAGCACATACTTACCTCTCAGGGGAGCAGCTGGGTACTCTGCACCACTACCGCGTGTGCGCGGCGGCCCTGGCGGTGACGCACCGGCCGCGCAGCGTGGACCGGTGTGTCCCGAACTTTGCGCACTTTCTGTGGACCGAAATGCAGCCCAAAGCACGGCCAGCCCAGGGCAAGAAGCAGGTGCAGTCTGTGGGTTTAGTTGAACCGCCTGGTGGTGGCAACAAGCTGCGCAGCAACGTTGTACTGGATCGAGGGGCGTTGGAGAAAGGGACGGCGTCGCTGATTAGCGCGTGCCTGTCGTTCCCCATGTTGGGCAACTCGAGTGTCAGCGATGGGGTGGCGGATGACGACTACACCGCGTGGGCCCGCGACGCGCTGGAGCGCAATGTGAATCTGGATGACATCCGCAGGCATGTGGGGACCAGAGCGGCCAAGGCGGTTAAGGGCGACAATGCGACGAAGTCGATGAAGTCGACCAAGCAGCGCACCAAGTTCGGACTGGACCGACTGCCATTCATGCTTCGCCAGGCGCGCAATGAGCACGGGGTGTCACTGCTGCCCGATGCGGTCGATGCACTGTGGGACGATGGTATCAAGTACCTGGCCCTGGAGTTGTTCAAGGCGCATCTCTCCGAGCACATTAGTGGCGCTGAACAGACTGCCGAGGAGAGACTAGCCAGTCGAGGCCCAAATACCTACATGCCGCCACCCTCGTCCGTGTTGAACGTTGTGTTACGGATGTGTGTGGAGATGGACCGCTTGGATGTAGCTCTGGAAGCTGTGGAGAGCGTACGCGTCTGCCAATGGGGCACTGCGGAACATTCGATGCGAAGACCGTCTTACCTGGAGGCTCTGCGTTCAGGATTGGGAGGTGCGTAGTTTCACGTCTGCGCATGTGCATGTACACGTGCCAGCTGTTCTTTGGGTTGTTCATCGATTGCGTATTCGCGGTATCCGTGTCTCTTCGACCGCTTATGGTTCTGTTGGGTAATATGTGCTTGGTTTTTGTTTCCATAGCCTGTCGCCGTATGTATTATCGCGTGTTTTCGTTTAGTGATTGTTTGTGTAACCTGTCTCGTTATGTTTTATCTTGCGTATTTGTGGTTGCAATCCGACACTTTGGATATGGCTGTGTTCAATCACCGTCAATCCATCCCGGACATATTGAGAAATTGGGGGTATGCGAGAAATGTCTACCCAGTTTTAAAATTGTATGAGTCGATTAGTCGGCATCCACCTCGGCGGTTGTCTTCCCAACATTGTAGTCTGACATTGATGTGCTATTTCAACACTAGGTATGGAGCAGAAGTTTGGGCGCTCCAGTGAATACGCTCGTATCATGCGGGTGTATCAGAATCTGGGTGGCAGTGGGCCTCTGATTTCTCCGGATGAGGTAGAACGCGTTCACATCGAGGAACTCAGTGCGGCTGTCGCAGAGTCCACTCTGTACGTCGAGGACAAGGCCGCAATAGAACGGGTCCATGCACGTAGATATCTGGTACACAAGGCTTTCGAGCTACCCGAGACCATGCAGAGCAACCTAGAGCTAGAGGCAAGCTTAACGCCCGATGGCTACTGGACAAAGATACCCACAGAGAAAGATATTGCCCAGGCGGTAGCGGATATGAATCAGGAAATGATGGACACACTATCGCAATCGAATCTGAAGTCACGCGCCGGTACTGCCATCTCACCCACTCACGTGCGCAGTGGTGAAGAGAGCCTTCAGGGGTACCACCCCGAGCAGGACAGCTCTAGGGATCAGTCTGAAGGGAAGTTCCTGGAAGAGCTATTCGACTCACCGTATGTGTCGGCCATGCCAGCTGCTTCTTCGGTGCCGTCGGTTGTGGATGACCTCATCATTGGGCTGGAGAGTGTGCGGACTGGCGGGTCAGATGATGTTCAGTCTGGTATCAGTCGCGACGATGAAAGACAGGGCCATATAGCGACCTTGAGCACAGGTGATATGACAGACCGTTATAGTAAGGACCCATTCAATTGGTCGGAGAACGATGATTGGCTGACCTTTGATATTAAAGGGAAAAGTAAAGGGGGGGAAGCTGCAGACGCCAATGCTTTCAACATAGACGGAGACCGGAAGGCTTTAAGTGTCGAGAAAGCCGAGCAAGTGGCTGAACTTACCGGTCTGGAGATGTTCAACGTCCTCAGGAAATTCCAGGGCAAGGAGGCGCAGAAGAAGGGTTAAGGTCAATAGTATTTGGATATCTGTGAAAACGTAGTGAAGCTGGACTAAATTGTACCGCATCGACCCGATTCTCAGATGAGTGTGAGTATGTGGATTTGAGCTTAGCGAGACACACAAGTTTGAAGGATCAAGGACAAGGAGTCGCAAGAGAATAGCCTGATCGTTCGTATTTCTATGTGTAGTTGAATATGATGTCGTGCACTCATAGCTCGGACTCGGCACAACAGAGCGCACTGAGTCGATCGGATTTTCTTGCGAGAACGGGAGATGCTCGTTGTTGTATTGATGGTGAAGAGCAACCTAATTTGTGGCAAACAATAGTTTCTTTTCACAATTTTTTGAGCTGCCCGTTACAAGAACATGCACGATCCAACATGTGGTCACCGGCAAGCCGTGCTGATGGGCCGTATAGTATTGCTGTGAATAAGATCACTTAAATTTCAATAGAGCTCTTCAGGTACAACGTCGTTCCCTTGAATCAAAGCCATGTGAAATTTGCGTGTATCGGTCGGATTGATGCTTTTCCCCGACCACAAAGAAGTGTTCAACAGGGTCGTCGACTCCTTTGGTATAGGGTGCCAGCTGCGGCGGCAAGATGCAATCAAAGTTGGTGAGAACAGTTTCAAATTTGAATACTCGTCTAAGGCCGTAGTGTTCCAAGCACAGAATTAACTGACGAAAATGGTGTACGTACTAGATAGGGATGCGGTCTTGTCGTTTCGGATAAATCCAAAGGTGCTCTGCAAATTGTACCCAATTTTTTCTAGTAAAGTTGGGCTCGACCACTAACTATACTCGCATCTCTAGCGCATGAGTATTGGTAGTTAGACCAAATTATTCTGTTGGGTAAAGTACAGGAGATCTTTATGACTATTGATTTTGCGGGAGTGCAATAGACGGCGAACATGAGTGTCGCAAGCAGCTCATTTGTTGTTTGGCAACTATAATTTCATTTATGATGACTTCCACCCGGTTTCGGCTCATCATTCATCCCCGCTTGTGTCTGACGCTAGTAGATACCCTGAGGAGATGATGGCCCTCTATATTAGCCCAAATAATAAATGTCATCTCGCCGATACTAGAAAATGGTGATAGCACTTACCACCCGAACCGCCCTGTTTCTGGCAATTTCTTCACTTAGTAAACCTTTTTATATTCGAAAAATCCGCTTTGTTCAGGATATTAAAGTCTTGATCAAAATTGTATGCAGCTCAGAGTCTGCCCTCGCTGAGGGCATAGACAAGCTCTAGAGTTTACAAACTATTTTTCTAGTCACAGCTGTCCGTTGTTCTCTTGATGTGCGCCAAGCGGCATTGCATTGAGGATCGTAGAGCTTGCAGGAGTTAGCAGCGCATCGCTAGATCATCCCTGTGGGTTTAAGTTTAGGTCTTCCACGCCTCCCACTTATTAAATCGAAAGGTTTTCTATCCCGACACCGACTGATGAACCAAAATTATCCTGCTTTTATCCTTAATGTACAAACAAAGGTTGTTCGAAGTTCCGCTCGGCCCATCACGTGTGGCGTGCTATCATATCTGCTACATGTTATACCAACCCCTCGCTTTGCGCGATGATCCACAGCTTTCAAAATATATCAACGACTCGGCCTAGGATCATTCTTTTGATAAAATTACGTAGCATGGCTGTCCCGGCAGTACTACTCCGCAAAGATTGGCAGGTACAATGCAGGTAGTAGTAGCCCCTATTGTAATATGACTTCCTTCCTTTCTGGTGACGGACTGGGCAGCAGTATCTCGTTCAGAACTCATCAGTGACGGCTTAAGAGCGTCATAAAGCCGGTACCGACTCATGGTATCCCCTTCTGCTCGTGACCGAATTGATCATCGCCCAATAAAACAATAATCTCTCATTGGTACCCGATGTCATTCACGCGCGTATATAATAACTACATTTACAATATCATACTCGATTTGTTTCTGAGCTTGGAACACGCTTTGTCGTAGTTTCAGCGCTAGCTTGTTTAGCATAGTTTCTCATACATGTTTTCCAAATTTGGCCTGCTGCAGACAGTGCACTCTAGTGTCCCGAAAGATGTCGCTTCCAACAGGCCGAGGCAATACGCCATTTTTTGACGATGATATCCTATTGACGGGTCGGTATATTCATCAACACAGTCTTGTATGTACACCGCTTCGTGTTTCGTCCACGGTCACTACCGCGGCAACCTCTATTATCCTGTGCCGCAGTTCGCCCAAGTTGAGGGCTTGGTGAACTGTTTGCCCTCACGTATACCAAATGTTACCTGTGAGGGAATTGGTCGAGCCGGGGCCACAAACTCTCCAATACCCGGCCTCGTTGTATTCACATGACGTAGTCCTGGTAATCCCAATGCATTACATTTGTCAATTAGTTCCTTCTGTAGCGGGATCCCGGGATGCACTGGTGGACGTAGTTGAAGACGAACCCCCACAATCGTTGGCAAACCGCATCTCTAAAGAAGTGAAAGTGTACGCGACCCATGTTGTCCTCGTGACGGCACCAAAGACCTAAGCCTCTAAAATCCTTCATGCTGGCCGTTGTCACTCGTGGATTGTTTGACGAAGGCTTTTAATTGCGCGCCACTGTTGGTGTAATGGCGCCGCTGTGATTTGCTTTTATGTATCAGTGATGTCGGAAACTGTACCTGTAGCTCTTGACGCCGTAACAGAATATTTTCAGGGGCGAAGCACCGTGCGCAGTCACGTGCGCCTGTGCGCGTTGATACACTCGATCAAGTTGAGTAAACGCGTATGGAACAATTCGGATTTGAATTCTACCACCGGCCCTACAAAGCTAAGGTTTAAATTATCGTACCCAGGAAATTCGCCAAATCCTTCAAAAAGATGATAGCGATCGCATACACTGAACATTTCATCGAACTTGACATCTAGTTCTGAAACATGCTACGGTATGAGTCTGTAGTTCTCTCTGCGATATCAGCCCAGCTGCCACCATGTTTGGTCGGTCATTAGATACAGGGGATCAATGTATGTCTTGAGTCTATAGCTGTGCACGTTGCCTTCTATTCTACGAGCCTTGTGCGTAGGGTATTTGTGTAATACAAAAGTTATATTTATTTAGCGGACGAATCCTTGCGTATCCCCGGCAGGCAAGTGTCAGACAGTGCACATCGATTATTATGACTATGTACTGACTTGAAGAGACCTTCAAACTTTCGAATCTACTAGAAAATATTATTGTTATTCTTGGAATGAACATTGTCATGGGACATCTGATTTTGGAAATAACGAGGTTGTCGTGCCCGTTCATAAAACTTCACCGCAAAGCTAAGGACGAACTGATGAAGCTGATACCGTTGTGGGTAGCATTCGACCTCATAGAGAGAGGCGGCGTTCGGAAACGGCTATCACGTTATCTCGAAGCCAACGATACGATCATGGATCCAAAACAATTTATGCGTTAGGGTAACAAACTGTTGGGTTTTGTGTCTGACAAATACACATCACATGTCACACAGCAGGTAAATACAGAAGTAGAAATGGGGACGAGTGACTAAGCGACGCAACTCATCGTATATGGCCAATTTACCCTTATTGGCAGTACCATCGTTTACACCTGTAGCGATAGAACGACGCACACGTACCTGATCAATCTACACCCCTGAAAGTCAACGAGATTAATAGCAATCTGAAGAGCAAACTGTCTGTTGTGACTTGCAGCACACTTTCTCATTCACTTGGGACAATGAACAATGTTCGAGCGCCGTTCGGCTTGACCACACTCACTACATAATTCCAACGTATGATTAGTAATTTAATGGCCAGCCTCGATGTTCATTGCTATGTTGGGGACTAATTATTACATTGGATAGCTACGACGACATCTGAAGACAGTGCAGGAAATGATGCGTCGACTGCCGGAGAATATTTATAAACCAAGTCAGAAGAAATGTGACTTTGCAGTTCGAGTGGTCATGGTATTGGCTAAGAAGGCGTCAGCACCAAATGAAAAGCAACATCGTCTGATCGATTGGTCTATCATTCGGCGTAAAAGAGATATTTCTTCGGCACTGGGATCAGTGAACTTCCTCCATGAACATTTGCTAAACTTTGCACACAAGGTGGTGCGACTTCGATCATTTTCTCAGTTGGTGCCTATGGAGACACTATTTGAGGGCCGCTGGAAACCAGAGCATCAATTGGCGTGAGATCAGATGACGGAAGTGATGTTTTCCGCAATTCAAAGATCCCGTTGACGAAATTCCGTTGGAGCTGAAGGCATATGCCACTGACTACGGCATCGGTGGGGCCCTATTTCAGATGTTTATTGGGAAGAATCATTAATTTATGTTTTCTCTCTCGAAGACGCTCTATGTGCATACAATCTCTAAGTTAAAATACTCGTTGACTATGAAACACTTGTGTCCATAGCCGGATTATTTGTTGCACAGTAACGTTTCCACGACACGTTTACCACACATTTCCAATTGTGTCCCAACATGTGTGACTTGTTTCCACACATAAATTCGCAACTACATCACCCAATCTGGTGTGTACGTCTCGTCCTACCCGCTTGTCTCCCCTTTTCACAGTAAACGACAGTTACCTCTCTACCCAATTACACACAGGTACTCCTCATTCAATAGCATGTCCTTGTAAAAATTTGCCATACGCCTGTGTGCCACATCTCAAAAACATACGGTACATCCCTTAGACCTCTTTTCGGACGATGTTGTGACACGCATATATCGGTCATACACTCAAAAGGTAAAAATGATTGAAAACAGCCTATATATATA
>NW_014039704.1:10581-15054 GCF_001186125.1 Sphaeroforma arctica JP610 | reverse complement strand
ATATATATATATACTTCGATAACGTATGGGCATGGAGCGAGTATGTGGATCTGGTGCGTACTAAGGTAGATGAAGGCCAGGCGACGAAGAAAGTTTTGAATCCTGAAACAGATAACTAGTCAGGATATCTTTATGACGCTCCAGTCTGGGATGGTGCTAGCAACGTGAGCAGACCCTGACTGGTTGGTGGCGTACACCAGACTGTATGCTGGTGTATGTCCTAAATTTAGCAAGGGTGAGAAGGCTACGGCGACGGCGGCGTTTGCGAAGTAGTTGCGCCTGGACATGAAGCGAATGTATGAAGTGCTGCAGGAGTTGATAGTTTTTATGTCTGGGAGGTCCACGCTTAAAGTGTTAGTTGATGAAGTGGAGGACCAAGGTAAAAATCCCACTGAGCCAGTTGCATCGGCGGTCGATTACATGTCTACCATGCAAAAGCGGTTGGCGGCGTATCAGGCGGACGCGCCAGATATTGATATTGACGCCCCAGGGCCACCCCGTCTATCAGGGGTGCCAACTGGGGCGATGGCGCTTGTAGTTAGCGAAACGATGGATGAGGCAGTAGACACCAATGCACACAAGAATTGTGGGCCAAAGACTGCTGCTGAGAAGCGTAAAGAGGCTCGGCGAGCTGCCAGGGCAGCTAAGAAGTTAGATGTGTCGAGACAGGGGGAGTAGCGTGAGACGGGACTGCAATCGCAGCACCAGTCAGGTCTGGGGAGAACCCAGGGTGTTGTCAGCGGTTACAGTCGCACAGCCTAAGGCGGTGTGCCAGCGAGCCAGCGAGGTGCGGAGATAGTGTAAGATTCGGTCTATCAAGGCGATATTAATGCCTTAGAGTAATTAAACACTTAGGTTAAGTCTAAGTATAATTAAATTCGAAGTAAATAAACGAAATGAGTCTTTTAGTAAAGTCAGGTATGCCTCGTAAAAACAGCAATACTCTGAGACATATTAGATGAAGGGAGACGTATTATTTTAACTTCCATGACCCCCTGGGGCAGGTACAGGTATCCCTCCCTGCCCTTTGGTTTGACTGAGGCCTCCTGGCGTTTTCAGGAGGACCTGATTCGCATCTTTGACGCGTTGGAGGGAGTAATATGGTACATCGACGACACAGCAGAGCAGCACTGGCAGCTGATAGAGAAGGTCCGTCAGCGCTGTGAGAAGTGTAATGTGCAGTTTGGGCTGTGCAAGGCCAGTGTAGCAATAACAAGCGCCCGGTCAAGCTTCTTGGCCGATTGAGCTGGTTTTGTAATAAGCCGGGCCTCCACATTAGACTCTATGTTATAAACGTACTCTTAAGCAGTACGCAAATTATAAACGTACTCTTAATAGTACGAGGAACTTAAGTTTCCTAAATGTACTCTTAATAGCACGAGGAACTTACGTTTCCTAAAATGGGGTTTAATGGTTTTATTAATTAATGCCTTTTCCACTTTACATATCAGATATTTGGACAAGGCCATTAAAAGGCCTCAGTAAAATACCAAACATAAAGAGTTGGTTTAGTTCTATTAATAGAACTCTATTTACTTTCCAACTTTATTTGTATCTGAATACTTCGGTAGCGAGATGGCTCAACCAAATATAGGTTTCTAGGGAGTATTAACGTTACTTAGTTGATCCTCCGATCAGCCAACCAGATGTGCCAGTCTGATGAAGGCTAAGTCGGTAATTCTTGATAAGTGGCATGTTATTGGTTAAGATAATAACTATGGACATCAAGAGTATTTATATTTTTTATTCTTATTTTTCTAAAGATAGGATTTTATGAGTCTTTCGGATTTGCCTCAATGAAACAAACCATAGTTTCTAATAGAGTGACAACGGAATACTAAATAATTACCCTCCGGCGGAAACAGTTCAGAGAGGATTATATATAGGCAATGTCTCAGCCTCACAATGTCTCAGAGTATTGCTGTTTTCACGAGGCATACCTAACTTTACTAAATGTCTTATTTCGTTTATTTACTTTAATATTTTCACGATACTTAAAATTTACCTACGCGTTTATTTATTCTAAGGCGTTAATATCGCCTTGAGAGACCGAATCTTACACATTTTAAAGTTAGCAAAAGTATTAATTACTTAGACTACTTGAGCGTAAAGGTAGTTTAACTACCACAAATAATTTTTCTTGTCCAAGCTAGTCCTTAAAGACAAGCTAGCAGTCATAAGTTAAGATTATGACCATAAAAGACAGTACTCCGAAGAAGCGTAGAGCTGAAAAGAAGAGGATGGAGAGAGACGCCGCTACTGTAGCCGCATTTAACGCGCCCGCAGAAGAGGACAATCAATCCGTAACCGAAATCATTGCTACTGGTATTAATAACCAGAACAATACAACAGAGAAGGGTGAAGACGCTCCATTAAGAGAGAAGTCCCCTGAAGTAAAAGCCCGCGGGCCAACTATTGCGTCTGCTTCAAAGCTTACGTTTACGAAGCCAAGAAGCCACGCAAAAGGATCGGTTAAGACGATCCCTACTAAACCTGATGAGAACACTCAGAAGGATCTAACTCCAATTACGGAGAAAGGAGACAACCCGCTTAAGGGAGAGGATGAGAAGGAAAGCTCAAAGAACCGACCCGAATCAGAATCAAACCAGCCATCGCACATAAGTAAGTTGATCGATGAGAACACTGAACTCAAGAATGAGTTAGCCGCTCTTAAGAAACGAATGATCTCACAGGAGAAGGTGGTTGTTAAGAAATCGCGGGAGCAGACCGATCAAGGGTACGTATCCAGACACACCTCAAACGAGAGACCCCAACATACACGTCCACTTGAATCTACTCAATCTACAAGCCCTGTTAAGAAGGTACGTGCGGAGCACAAGGAACCTGCATACAAGCAAGTTAAGAAATGTGCTGATGAGAAATGTGGTTATGACATGTACTAGTTAACCCCTAACGGTTACTGGAACGGAAAGCATGCCCAATCTTGTAAACACTATCTTACAAAATGCGATAAATGTGAGAAGTCCAATGGCTATCACACTAAATCGTGTAACGTCAGACCCGACATTAAGTTGGACTGACGATACTACCGGGTACAATCGTTACACAGACAATACAACGACTCCTTAGATGAGCGTGTAATAATCCCTATTAACTGCGATGGAAATAAAATCTTTGCGTTGATTGATCTTGGTTCAGAAATTTTATGTATATTCGATCGCTTTGCATTAATGAAAGATATCGAAAGGAGAACACAAACAACTCACCTCATTTTAGCTGATGATAAAACTGCTAAGTGTAGAACCATGGCCACAGATATTAAAATCTCCCTGGCCGATGATAGGAATATCACTACCCAAGCTGTGATAGTTAAGATGTCACAGAAGTACGATATTCTAGTCGGAATGAGCGATTTACTCACTCTAGGTATAACCGTAACGGATATACCAAAAAACATAGATCCATTAAAGGATCAATCAGACGATAACTGTCTTAATCCATATAAGCCCCCGTCAGACACAGTCAAGGCATTAATACCTGACTTTGAGAACAAAATCATGGATCTGATTCTAGTTAATAAGAAGATAAAGATCACAGATTGGCAAAATTCCACTTTAACGACGGATATGTCAGCCTTGACTTAACCAAAGTAGACTTTACACAGTCAAAGTGTCCCTCAAGGAACTATGTATCCTGGAGAGCACCTTTCGGGTTACACTCTTTACCAGCATTCTTCCAACAAGTAATGGAAGAAATGTTTACAGACATGCCTAACGTGCAAGTCTATATAGATGACATAGTCATCTTTTCTAAGACTAAGGGCGAACATGCCGCATTAGTCAGACGAGTCTTTAAGAGACTCAACGAGCAAGACTTCAAGATTAACGAGAAGAAATGCCACTTCGCAATGAGCGAAATACAGCTCTTAGGCTACCATATATCTGGGGAAGGTATTAAAATCGACCCCGTAAGGTAGCACACCTGGTAGATTGGCGAACACCAACTACAAGAAGAGATGTTAATAGCATGTGTGGGATTGTAAACTTCTTTTCAGATGGAGTACCACACTTAGCTGATTACCTTAAACCTTTTGGACACTCATAAAGGCAAACTAGGAGCTTAGTGGACTAAAGAGTGTGATGACGCATTTGAAGCGCTCAAACACGCAGTACAGCAAGCCTCTGTTGTACAAGGACCAGTCGATGGCGTGCCGTTTGAAATAGCAACGGACGCCTCCGACTTAGCCTTAGGAGGAGTATTATATCAGGTTATAGATAACAATCCTAGATATATACAATTCTTTAGTCGGGCAATGAATGCTTCACAGTTGAATTATCCAACTGCTAAACAAGAGCTATTAGCCATAGTGGCACCTCTAACACACTTCCGAGATTACATATACGGAACAGCATTTACGCTGATGTAAGATTCGGTCTAATAAAGGCGATACTAATGCCTTAGAATAAATAAACGCGTAGGTAAATTCTATATATCGTGTGAATATCGATATAA
>NW_014039704.1:0-7201 GCF_001186125.1 Sphaeroforma arctica JP610 | reverse complement strand
GGTCCTTCTCGGTATTTCGTACTCTGCACTAACCCATTCCGCGGCACTACACGGCGCAGACCCGATCCGTACCACAGAGGTGGGTACTCTACTTAGTAGGTCAGCAAGCGAATATATGAAACATTCGATAGTAACAGTATTTTGTCAACACCGGCCCGAATTGACTCAGCACACATCTTCCATTGTCGACTCACTTGGCCCAAGCTTCAAACGGGAATTTACTGACCACTTCTTCCCATCAATCTTTCCTGAACCACTACAGCGACTATGGGAGCCATTCCATATGTTCATACATTGTATCATACATACTTGCCATTTTTGAAAAAAAATAAAATTATCCCTATATATAATCCTCTCAGTACTGTTTCCGCCGAAGGGATTTTATTTAGTGTTTCGTTGTCGCTCTATTCTGGGGCGAATCCGATAGACTCATGAAATCCTATCTTTAGAAAAAATAAAATAAATAAAAATACTCTTGACGTCTTTAGTTATTGTCTTAACCAATAACTTGCCACTATCAAGAATTACCGACTTAGCCTTCATCAGACTGGCACATCTGGTTGGCTTATCAGAGGATCAACTAGGTAACGTTAATAGTCCCTAGAAACCTATATTCGGTTGAGCCATCTCGCTACCGAAGTATTCAGATATAAATAAAATTGGAAAGTAAATAAAGCTCTATTAATAGAACTAGACCAACTCTTTTATGTTTGGTATTTTACTGAGGCCTTTTAATGGCCTCATCCAAATATCTGATATGTTAAATGGAAAAGGTTTAGTTAATAAAACCATTAAAAACCAATTTAGGAAACTTAAGTTCCTCGTGCTATTAAGAGCACATTTAGGAAACTTAAGTTCCTCGTACTATTAAGAGTACGTTTATAATTTGCGTACTGCTTAAGAGTACGTTTATACATATAGTCTAATGTGGAGGCCCGGCTAATTACACTGATGTGTGATCAGAAATCTCTTCAATATATGAAAGAGATGAAGCCCGACTCACAATTACTGAGTCGCTGGCATGATACAATATCAAAGTTTCATTTTAATGTAAAACATATGCCAGGAATACATAAGCATTTACCGGATATGTTATCTCGCTTCGTGGCTACTAGCCACTGACTGGAAATGTAATCCCAGGTGGTTTGAACTGGCTCAAAATATATTTGGGCCACATACCATAGATATGTTTGCGACACATCATAATGCACAACTATCGAACTGCAGGACTTTAAATCATCCTGTGGGAGACACCTTTCAAATAGACCTCTCCAAACATAATGCGTGGGCTAATCCACCATGGCAGTTAATTGCCCAGCTATTAAATATATTTTTATATACATAAAACTACCATTACGTTGTGCTGCCCATCACGGAGTAAAGATTCATGGCTCAGTAAATTAATAGGCATGATACAATGCGAGCCAATATATTTAGATAGGGAAGTAGATACTTTCCTATATCAGGGTACCCGAGCTGTTCAGAAGACGCCCTGGAGACATACTATAATATGTCGTATAGGTCCCATTGGAACAACCAAATGGACCTCTTCTGAGCCCTTCCTTAACAAGGTCAAAGAATTTCCACTCTCTACCCAATTGAACGTTAAGTAGTTCAAAGGCAACACAGCACTTGAAGTCGGTGGACAAGAAATACAATCTACTAATGACACTACTGTTAAGAAGCGTCAGTCTCTAGCTAAGACTCTGTTTAGAACATAAAGTCCAAGCCCGAGGTCTTTCAACCCTATTTCTAAAGGAGTTAATGAAAGACAATCCTGAAGCGTATACACATATAATGCGACTATTTAATAAGTCAGGTGTATCTAACGCACATGAGCGCACTTATGACACTCATGCAAAAGCAGGACAGGCGTCTGGAAACACTACAGACTTAGAGACCACGCAAGTGGATTCTCAATACCCTACCTTTATTCTGGAGGAGCAGAATGATAAAAACATTCTTGCTTGGCTGACGCAAAATCATAAGCTGAAGCACCAGAACGTAGTAGACGCACTTAAAGGAGCTAAGCGAAATGGGATCGCGCACCCTAAGCTGGCAACTTTAGTTGACAGAGTATATCAGTCATGTACAGACTGTGATCTCAATCAGATCAAGCGCTATGAGTGCGCACCGCTTAAGAGTGTGACTGAAGATGTTCCATGGCGCAGGGTCATAATTGATCTGGTTGACCTGCCCACGTCCGAGCACACAGGCGACAGTTACGTATGCCACTTCTTTGATGTGGCGTCACGGTTTAACTTGCTATATCCATTAAAGGATAAGAATACGCAGACCGTGGCAGAATGATATTTCCAAGTCTTTGTTGACCACGGGTGGCCGGGTATTATGTGCACTGGTAACGGTAGTAATTTCTGCGATGACGTTATGGAATCGCTAGTACTTGTATCAGGCATATGCCATAAGATAGGTGTGCCATATAAGCCGCAAACGCAAGGCGCGAATGAAACACGCTATAGAAGATATAAGTTCTTCTTGCGTACTGCATTAACGGATGATACAGATGATTGGCCGTACCACCTTAAGTGGGTACAAACACAGATGAACGAGTGTGCTGATTCGGTTACAGGAACTACACCTGCTCACTATTTTCGTGGCAGATATAGTGCGTTACAAATCCCCTTTAACAAGGACGAATCTGATCACCATGAGTT
Organism: Sphaeroforma arctica JP610; assembly: GCF_001186125.1. Classification (NCBI taxonomy): domain Eukaryota; class Ichthyosporea; order Ichthyophonida; genus Sphaeroforma; species Sphaeroforma arctica. Next base: position 4,526 of record NW_014039704.1, on the reverse strand, counting down.
ACCTTGGTTAGAGAAGGTACGACGTATTTATAACGTTGTATATCCTTGTTTGCGAGAAATATGCAATAAAGCCGTATTAAAAAGGAAAAAGCGTTGGAACACTACCAAGAAGATAGCTGAGTATCAGGTTGGTGACAGAGTTAACATTCGTCAACGTAATTCCGATGCTACTGTATTAACATTTAAATGGATAGGTCCATATGTAATCTCTGTAGCAGACACTAAAAGTGGAACGTACGAGGTAAATAACCCCGATGGTTCTAGTGCGCTTAATATAGGCACAAGTCGTATTCCGACTACAGAGATTATAATCGCAAGAAGACATGATTCTAATGCTGTTAATCGTTGCGCCCGCATACTCCACCATGTTATTGCGTCGTCATCGTCAGTGAATTCATAAGGTATTGACTGTAGTCTGCCACTATTTGCAGGCAGAGCCGTTTGGGGTAATGAATGCAGTGTGCTGTCCCGGGGCTAAGATATTTGTTACCTGGTGTGTCTGCTGGCATTGGTGGCTGAAGTACAGCTGCCTCCTGATGTTCTACTACTGCAGTAACAGTCGACCGCGTACAGAGTGTTCAAATATTGCTTGGGCTCGGTTTGTGTTGTCTTGGGTATTCATATCTATTGTGCCAGTGGTTAGTGCAGCTATGTCTGTTACTTTCTATATCTACATCAGTTACAGTCAAGTTGCTATTCGTAACAGTATTTGCTATTGAAGTGGGGTTTACCACATCAACACCTTTTGGTTCGCTCGTTGGTCTTATTAAAATCGGTACAGTTTGCGTATTGTTATTGGGTGGTTACATGTATGTCATGGTTGTGTATACGAGTGGAAATTTGTTCAATTTCGTCTCCATCCGTATATGTGCATGCATGTGGTACACATGTAGGCAGGATCTTAGAATTTTGGGAGGAGTTAGTCCATTGTGCGTGTGTATCATGCGCTTTTGTAGTGGTACTACTCTCTACATTAGCAATAAGCCTATTCACATCCTCTTCCACTGTTGCTGATTTTGAAGTCTTCTCGAACACACTATCGATCGGTTCCTGCTTTTCTTCTTAGCTGTTAATTGACGCCTTCTCTTGCCTTTGTTGTGCGCACCCCCCGAACCCTCTTTATTGAGGCCCTTGATGATATTACCGCCAGCCGTGCGTGCAGATTTTTCCATCTTTATTCTCACCTATATGCAAACTAACGTATAGTAAATTACAGCTATATTGCAAACAGAATATTTACACAACGCAGTATATATTTTTGTATTTGTTGTTTGCTGGTTTTTTTTAATGCTGAAAGACATATACATGGTCCGAAGGCCAATAGGATTTTGATTTTTGGTCATTGAAAAAGCATCCTCGCCAGTAGATTGTAGAGTTGTCAATATTTACGTCACAACTTTATTTGGCTCGTTATTTACGGCAAAACGTAAATAGTATATTTTGTAAAAACAAAACCACTGTCAAGGAAAAAAAAAAGCTGACCGTGCCTTGAGTACTTGTGTCCTCTATTTAACTCCTCCAGCCCCAGGTCTTGACTATAAATAAATAACGGCTACACCTGTTTGTTCCATTGTTGGTCCATAATTTAAAAAACAACAACAAGCAAACACTGTGCCAGTATGCCTTTCATAGGCCATTACAGTCATACCTCTTTATATGTCTACCTCTTGAAGTGTCTACCTCTATATATGTCCACTTTTCATTTGGGCCGACCCCCAGAGCTGGCCCCTTTATGGGGCCCTGGAAGTCTGGAACTAATTTTTAAATTAGCTCTCGGTTTAAAATTATACTCATCATCAATACTTCCTATGGGTCGGCCACGGGTACAATCTCAGTGAGACTTCATACAAAAGTATTGTATATGTACATATGTGTAGTCTACACTCTACACACAGTGAATACGCGCCACCATGACTTACTTCTTCTTCATGGAGGATACTTCTAGCTTATGTCGCTGTTGCGTGCAAGGGTGCACGATCACGCAACCGACATCAGGTGCTCACAAATATACTGGTTGCGACCGTAATATGCATGCCTTTTGTGGTGTGCATCGTGGTGAGGGGTTTGGATCGAATTCGATCGGTTACTGCTGGTCTATAGATAATTGCGAGCATCGTGGTGAGGGGTTTGTATCGAATTCGATCGGTTACTGCTTGTCTACAGATAATTGCAAGCCACCAAATGCATCAACAGCGAGCCAATCAGACTATACGAGTTTACGTTTTTAAAAAACGGGTTGAACTTAAAAAATATATATATGCAGGCCGAGGCGCCACCCGAAATTGATGGGGCAGGGGCCAGGCCGCCAGAGGTCCAGTGTTAATAGGCTAAAACCGGTCCTGTACAACTTTTTATGAGAACGTAATTTTCTTTAAAAAAAGCATTAGATCGAATATACGTTTACGTTAAGCTTTATATGTCTATTCGTTGTACCACCACAACGTAATGCTGTTGCTCACTGTGGGTTCTAGAATCTAGATGTTTTTTTTTAAAACTTTATCTAAAACATAACGAAGAACAAAAACAGAAACCAAAACCAAAAAGCCAAATTTAAAAAATTATAAAATAAATACTAAAAAAATAGTATTTTATTACATACTCTGATATACTCATATACACATACATATTTACAATCTAAAAATTGCTAAATAATGAAATAAAGTCGCACGCAGAGTCGCAGACTGCAGAATCGCAGAGGGTTTTGGCTTCGAAAGTTCGGGCTTCCGTCCTTTCGGGTTTACGCCTTTCCGGTTTGCCAGAAGAATATTTTACTTTGTGCGCGTGAAATTTTAGATTTTTCCTGTTCCGAATTCCAATAAATGGTCAGTTTTTTTTAAACTTTCACGCACGACTCTAACTTTTCAGAGCGAGCTCGAATAGATAGCCACAAAGAATGAGCATATAAATTATTTACTCAGTTTGCGTATGTTTCTTTTTTGGATATAATGTTTTTGTTTCAATTTTTTTTCCAGGTTTTTGGGTAATAATATAAAGCTCCATAGTTCACGCCCATGGTGAATATCATTGATTCATTAAAAGCTTCTTGTGGTGGACTGGGGGTGGGTGTCTGTCTGTCTGTCTGTCTACTTCTTGATGAGTGTTCATCAGCCATCTCAAATATTGACAAGGGTCCAAAAAACGCAGGTTTAACTTCTATCACCATGGTTTACAGCATAAAAACCCCCTGAAGACTGAATTTGTCACTGGCCGGCGACTCATCGGACTCCCGTCGACTGTCTTAAGGGGCTTCTAAATATTGTGAGATTGATTTGACGTATTTTCAAAAAAAAATTAGTTTATCTATTGTGGATGTGATATTGTGAGGGTGATATGTATATGTATATTTCGATAGCCTGTAGAGCAAAGAGAGAGGTGACATATGCACATACTGTGTAATAGAAATCTGACCACTGGTAGCCTATGCAAACGGAATACAACAAGCATAGATCATAACACTGCTGCAATTATCAATTTGGAAGGTTGTATATATTTCAATCGGTACGGTCACCACGGCAATTTTGTAGATACACGTTCACTTTTTGTATTAATACGGATAGAACAAGAGCTGACCATATGGCAGCTTCATCGAATATAGCATGTGTATAGGTACGTCTGACACAAAACTCCTTTGTAAATCGTTAGCGACTTCTTCAAGGCAAATTTCTTCCCACGCGCAATGCGGTGAACTCACGCGCACTCATAGCTCACGAGTGCATATATCAATGAGGTCTTTCAGCCTAGTAGAGTATGTTCTGTGTATTTTTATCTTCATCAACCTAGCTGGCATCGCGCCTGTGAGTGCGGGGATTGCTCCCCAACATCATAAGCAAGTGCATGGTTTAGATGCAAATGTAGAACACCCTCTTCGGCAGAGGAGATCGGAAGATGCAGCACCTTCACAATTTACGCCGTTCGCCACTGTACAAGGATCGACTACTCAAAGTATCGTCGTCGAGCGAGTTGATACACTGTCAGTAGTAGAGCAAGAACAAACAACTACGCAAACAAGCACGGTACCACAGACGATAGTAGCGATTTCAGTAGCGCAAGAACAAACAGCTACGCAAACAAGTACGGTAGCACAGACGGTAGTAGCGCAACAAAGCGCCACGGATGAAGTAAAAATATCGAGTACGACGGTTGGAGTGCAATCGAGTGCGACGGGTGCGAGTAATGGAAGTGCAATACCTATACCTCTGGGTCAGGTATTGAGTACGAGTACGGTAGCACCATCGCCGAAGCCTTTGACGTACGATTACGTCGAAGATGAGTACGCTGTGGTGTGTAAGGTATGCGCATATGACGTTCGCATGTAATTGTTTTCCGATTTGCCAATATATACTTAATATTGCGCGCTAACGTGTGTGCGTGAGCTCTGTGTCGTTATATGAGCTTGATTTTTTTATACACGTGTGTATACGTATACACAAAAATGGAAACATATGCACTTACGCATGTATATATATCCATATACATACACACACACACACACACACACACACGACCATACACACACACACACACAC
>NW_014039705.1:36580-37707 GCF_001186125.1 Sphaeroforma arctica JP610 | reverse complement strand
GAGAGTGGCTTTATATATTTGTATCTGTGTGGGTTTATGACTACTACTTGATTAACCACAATACGTTTACCTGACATAACTCTATGCATTCCTTTCTTTTCTCATCCAGGACGTTCAGATCTAGAGTCTGTCAAACGCAGCGCCAAGCACAGACTTTCAGATATTGTATCAGTCTGTAACAGTTTAGAACTGCCGCCAGGCAGATTACTCGAAGGGTTATATGCTCTCCTTCCAAGGTACAGTAGATAAGGAAGGGGTTGTGGATATTTTTCGTGTGCATGGTACATGTTGGGGATAAGGGGTGTACAAAGAGTCTCAATCAAACACGGCTTCCATACTAAACATCACGTATGTGTCAGCTACGGAAATCTGCTGACTGAGGACAGAGCGGCAGTTAAAAAATGACTGCGTTCAAGTTCTCATAGAAACTTAGTCCCGCATTCATCTCAGAGAATAATTTCCCATAAACTGTTTTTTTATAGAAACTGTAGTCCTACAGATGTTGAGCCTAAAGTTGTGATCAGTTCTTTCTAGATTACATGGATTCGAACTGTGAAATCTATTTATTATTCTCGGGCATGTCTTGCCCATAGTTTCTCTGCCTCGCAGATCAACTAAACTAAAACAAGATAAAATGATCTAAGGTTTGGGCCAGCATTTCGCATAGAATATTTTTTCGAAGTCATGCTACTTGTTCAATTCACAGCAGTAAAAAGTTAATAGCGGACGGCTCTTTCAAATTGCCCGCAGAGACTGCAAAAGTCCCACCCCGTAAATTCTGCTCTATTTGACAACCCACTAAAAAACATATATTATAGGGGTGGTGTACTACTCATATCTAGGCTCGTACCTAACTAAAAATACGAGCACGCCTTCCCTCATACTCCGTCTTGTTACAGGTTCTTCCGCCTGATACGTTTTCTCAACTCCCGCCCTTTTTTGGTTTTCATAGATATTACTCAGCCGCTTCATCGCCCATCGCGAGCCCAGAAACATTACGTTTTGCGTTCTCGTTGGTACGTTTTTCCAAATATGGAACAGCAAACGACACAGGCGTGTGCACAGGCTGGTTGGATGGCATGGTATGTCCTATGCTGACAGCTACAGATGATGGTTAAATGAGAATA
>NW_014039705.1:30813-33958 GCF_001186125.1 Sphaeroforma arctica JP610 | reverse complement strand
TATGGTGTAAACTAAACAAACGGTCACGTAATGTTTATGTTTTTGAGTATCTTTACGGTAAGCCTTTTCATAATTTTTATACTCCAGGGGTGTGGACTCCATAGTTTGATAGCTTTTTAATTTGTGCTCTCATACCGTGTATATTAAGATTCCACTGATTCACTGTATTCCTACTTCGGCTCTTCGGCATCTGCAGGAACTGCAAAGGCCACACAGCACAACCACACCCGTCAACTGGGTATGTTGCTAATGGTGTTATGGTGTTCTGTTTAAACGTAGTATGTGCCTGTGCTTCACGCTTGTAGTGTGTGGTTGTAATCTATATCCGTGTGCGAGTATTTCTGTTTCCCACGTAGTATGTTATAATCCGTTTTGGATGAAGTATATCTGTACTGTCGTTTCACAATAGTGTTCCTCAGTACGTGACGTACAGGTTAGTTGTAGTTAATTCAAACCAATGTTTTAAATTCACAGGTAACGCTGCTCAGCGACAACGACACGAACCCGCTCATCGACAACTCAACGACCGAATAAAAGCCGAGGAGGTACCGAATTTTATCTGGCTGTTCTATGGCTGGTGAGTGTGTGCAGGCAACCCTGTCATTAGACACTCAATAGAGCAAACAACGACATGTAGCATATACGCATGTGTCATCAAGAGCACGTGTGGGTACGTAAATATAATCGAATACGTATATGCACAAAACATGCAACGCTGAATGATTCTCACACGTATATACTGTAGTCAGTACCTCGTATCATAGAAATGTGTCACATCATAGGCATGTGCCACATTCCAAACGTTTTGCAATTGGTTGTTTCTGGCTAAACTGTTCTCTGGTGTCGTTGCAACTGCACGCCGTGTAGAATTACTCCCCGCATTTGTTTCGTAGGGTTTCCGGGTTTAGGGTTTCCTACATTTTAGGTTCGTATGGTTTTAAGGTTTAGGGGTTCCCCATATTAGATTAGTAGGGGTTTTTGAAGTTTTGGATTTTCCCCTCGTAAAATTAGTATTTCAGCATTTGCAGTGAATCTCATACAAGTCTCTGTACGCTTTAGCAGTCGCAAATTACTTTAACTATTCCTAGCGCCAATATATTACGACACAATGCAAATGATAAACAACAATAAATGTTGACAATTGTGCTTCTATGCCGTTGCAGCCGAAATGCACTGCAAGATGCCATATTCGAAGAAGAACTGGATGCGGCACTAACCAACGGTACATTAACGCGATTAAATGTCTCCTACTCGCGCGACAGATGCAATCCAAGGTAAATCAAGTCTTTTTACAACGTTCATGTGTATATACTATGAATGTGCACAGAATAGATATATGCTCTATTTTATTCGAATGGCTGGGTGTACGTGTATGTGTATATATTGCGCATGTGCATATACATAGGTAAGTATTTTGAATTTATTCGAACAGCTGAATGTAAATAGATATGTACATACTATACATGTACACATAAATAGCCACGTGCTTCAAATTTCTTGTACATACATATTGTATGGTGGGATATACGTGGACGGACGCTAGACGTGATTGTACTAGCATTCAGGCTCAACCCTTCATCGAATAGTTTGGTTGGTGGACAGTTTTAACCTTTTAACGTTAAAATCACTCCACCCCCATCAACGCAATATACATAATACAGACCAGGTCGTTAGCACTGCAACGAATTGAGTTGATGCAGCATACATATGGCATCAAGTCTTCCATTTCCCACCGAACCCTTTAACATATTTTTTAAAAGAATTTTAGTATACAATTAAGACTTTTTAACATCAGTGCGATGAACTGACGCATATCTCTCTTAAACCATTGCAGTGTCAAATACGTGCAAGATAACATACTTGCGTATGGCGCCGATATTATGGATCTGATGGACCGCCACGGGGCCTACATATACGTCTGCGGGTATGTGGATTGTAAACATTGTCAACATATTTTGCCTATAACCACCCGTGCAAATCGCATCCGGCAGAAGAATATGAATGTACTAGAGACGGGGTTTAGGGGTTGTAGGGTTCAGATTTTAGTACCTTTTCCACATGTGTGGGCTATGATTTTTGTTGGTATGTCAAGATTTGGAAATTCATGTGTTTTAGGGGTTTAAGGCTTAAGGGTGTCTATGATGTTTGGATTGCATTTCACTTACCGTGTGTACTTTTAACAAATATCGAGAAAATGAAACCTACTACTAACACAGTAATGTTTGCATTATGCCTCATCTCGCTCCAACAACTCCTCCCGCTAATAATAGTTTACTCTGATCTATAAATAGCTGACTCCTGCGTTTCAGCCCACCCGCCTGCCATTTACTGTGATCCAGCGATGACAAGCACAAATATCGACAAAAACAAATACATTACTACTACACCTAGTACCGTCTACATCAAGCCTCACATCGCCGCATTACCTCTCCCCGCTATTAATAGCTTACTCTGATCTATAACTAAATTACTTCTGCGTTACTCTCCACTGTCTTTCAATTGCTGTGATTCAGAGATGGCAAGCACATGGCTGCCGCTGTGGAGGACGCCCTGCGAGCGGCTGTATGCGACTACAGGCGTAAGTGGACCCAAGCCTCCGTTTCAATATATGGAATACATGTTAATATTGTCATGTGTGTCTCCGGCATGCATGTATGTATGTATTTATGTACGTATGCATGTAAGTAAGTATGTATGTATGTATGTTTGCATGCATGTAAGTATGTATGTGTGCATGTATGCATGTATGTATGTATGTATGTATGTATGTATGTATGTATGTATGTATGTATGTATGTATGTATGTATGTATGTACACTAAAACATGTATGTATGTATGTATGCATATGTATGTATGTATGGATATATGTATGTATGTTATGTATGTATGTATGTATGTATGTATGTATGTATGTATGTATGTATGTACACTAAAACATGTATGTATGTACACTAAAACATGTATGTATGTATGTATGCATATGTATGTATGTAGGTATGTAGGTATGTATATGTATGTATGTAAGTATGTATGTATGTATATATATTTATGTATATATGTACATATATATATATATATATATATATAATATACATACATACATATATATAGTATATATATATTATTATATTATTATATTATTAT
>NW_014039705.1:22101-30269 GCF_001186125.1 Sphaeroforma arctica JP610 | reverse complement strand
TATATATCCCCGACGATTTCTTTGCAGGGTTCACTTGTCATTGGGATTGTATTTCTCGACTAAGGTGATCTCAAACGATAGACTACGACTTTACGAGACACGGTCATGCCTATGTAACTATATATATCCATGTATCTATTTATAGAATGTGACAACGATTCAGCACGTGATGCCGTATCGCAGTGGGAGCATAAAGGCCGATTCAAAAGGGATGTGTGGAGCTAGCATGCCGAGGGCACTTGTCATCTGTGTGGTCTGCAAAGGTTGTGTTGTCCACACCTGACATGCTCAATAAAGTCGGTGCAGAAGCAAGTCATACAATGACGACCTGCTTAGCCCAACAATGGATAAGCAAATCTTCAGATACCGTAGCGTCCCTATTGTACCACTGAGCGGAGCCTCTCCGCCAGTGGATAGTTATAAAAGCATATCCGCTTGACAACACCTGCACTGCGTGATAGCCGCATGTGTGCGATCGATTGTTTGTATTAGAGTTCGGGATAAGCCTACATGTACTGCCATGCAGCCCCGATAGGCGGCCTTTGGATCTGATATTTGTCACATTAGTAGCATTCCAATAATAAATTGTCAGGATATCGGATTTTGGAGAGACATATTATTAAATAGTTGGATGTGGAAAAACTAGTCGTCACACTAGTGGTCGTTGGGCGAACTAGTTGTCAAACAACGGGCATAGAGATACAGTCATCATTTAGGAATTCAAACCTAGAAGTGTAGAAATGCGTGCACCGCATTGTACCGGTCCAGCATACTACACACCCGCCCAATAAACACAACCTAGAAGTATGAAAATGGGTTCACCGCATTGGATCGTTTCAGCAGATTACAAAACTGATCAGCAGACCATAAAACTGATCCAAGCCATCGGAATAGAATCGACAACAGAATAGCTTGCACGTTGTTTCAAACGACATAGTACAAGTTGTATCATTTATGCCCACCGCATTGCACTGGCTCAGAAGGCCGTGATGATCCTGCATCCGACCTGTCCTTAAGGTCCAGAAAAAAATTGTCCCTCCACTTCGATCATATGGGTTGAAGGGTAAGATATCGAATTGGCCGTATTGCTGCAGTAAACTTTCAGACAGAGCTACATGAAACAAGATTTCCGTGTCAAATGACGTGGATTACAACAAGACAGCACATACACACACTCGCATACTTCATTCGTAAACAAAACTCTTACTTAAAAATGAAAAATATTTGCTAGTGCATGACAGATGTTGGTCGCAAAAACGTAGCACGAGGGTCGAAATTCAGATTCCACAGGCAAGAACATCACCATGCAGTTTATTTGTGATATCCAAACTCCATATTGAGGTAGAGCAACTAAGGACTCCGACTTGACACTGTAGGTATGCCGCGTATTTGCAACGTGCATCAATGCGCTCCATCCCAGGATATACACACACATCTGTACTCCACATGTTTACTAAAACCTTTTTTACATTTCTCAAGTGGATCCCTGGATCATCCGCTCGGTATGCGTTTTCATGTGCCGGGTCAAATTAGTGCTCTGGGCGAAGCGCTTACCACATCCAGGCACATTACACGGAAAGGGGCGTTCACCTGTATGTGTCCTTTTGTGATGCTCAAGTCCACTACGGTCACCAAAGCGTTTGTCGCAATCACGCCACACACAAATAAACGGCTTCTCACCCGTGTGTATCTTCCAGTGTGTCCCAAGACTACTACTTTGGGCGAATGCCTTGGTGCACCCATCCCACTGACACTTGTAGGGCCGTTCACCAGTGTGTGTGCGCATGTGATCCACTAAACTGTTCATGCGTGCAAATGCCTTATCACAGCCCTCCCAAGTACAATCAAATGGTCGTTCACCTGTGTGTGTTCGTAGGTGGTGTTCGCGACTACTACTGCGTGCAAAGCTTTTGTCACAGCCTTCCCATGTGCATCTATATGGCTTCTCTCCAGTGTGTGTGCGGTTGTGCGTAGCCATATGACTTGCTTGAGCAAATTGATGACCACATCCTTTAAACGCACACCGATAGGGCTTTTCGCCAGTGTGTGTCCGCATGTGAGCCAGAAGCTTGGTATTTCGATCGAAGTATTTACCACAGCCCATCCAGGTACATGCAAAGTGTTTGGTACACGTGTGAATGCGATGGTGTGTGAGGTACGAATGGCGTGTCTTAAAAACTTTGGGACACCCATCCCAGTCACACACCTCGGTACGATCGCCCGTATGCAGTCTCTCGTGTATACCAAAGTCCACTTTATCCAGGAACCTCTTACTACAGTCATCTCTGGGACAAACCATAACATCTGGATTATCTCCCTCGGGTATCTGAGCGGGTGCTTCGAGCGACACCTTTACCACCACTCCAGCCAGCTTCTTTTTGGTACGTTCTTGTATCTGGGGATTCGGATCCACCTTTACCATCCTGGCCGTCTTATCCTTGCGTTTGGGTATCATCTCTGCAGTGGTTGGCATCCATATAGGTATATCTCGTTCGTGTACAAACGTTCCTGGGACGCGTCTAGGGGGTCGTCTGGGGTATTGCTCACCCGTCGTTTCGTTGATTGTGGGTGGGAGCGCCTGAGTGCCCCTAGGTCTGCTCAGCGTCGCCGCTTTCATTGCCGCCAGAGCCGCGTGATCAATCTTCACCTTCTTGTACTTGGGCGCAGACTTCTCTACAATAACCACTGTCTGCTGAACAGGTTTGGGTTTCGTCACACAGGCGCGTTTCGGCCTGTTGGCAGGTGTGGGTGCCACTATCACCAATGCCTTCGAGTTCGCAATCTCCGCATCAGCGTGCACGCCTGTGGTTGTAAAACTCAAGGCGGCATTGGATTCCACTCTAGTTTCGTTCAAACTGTCAGCATTCTCAGAGTCGGATGTAGTGTTATTCGGCTGAGCGGTGGTAGTAGCAACGGTTGTGGTTGTAATAGCCACTCGGCTATTCTTATATACCTTTTTATCTCCACTCTTATTCCCCGCAACACCTTTTCCTTTGCCTTTCTCCTTCATACCATCCTCAGTGTCCGCTGCTTCATCCAAACCCAGGTCCAAGTCTGGTAGTTCACTATTGATACCTGATACACTCAGGTTAAAGTCCATGTACTGTGGTGGCTCAACTACCAACGCATCATCCATGTCCACATCCTCTTCGTACGTAGTAAGAGCATTCAAAGTCCTATCCTCTGCATTCTTCTCAACTGTACTAGGCCCCTCTATACCAGCAGTTATTTCAGTATTGCCCTTATTCGGGCTCCCCGCAGCCACACTACTACTCCCACTCCCACTATCAGTATCTCCAGTCGCTTCACCGACTTGCTCGCCCGGGACGAGAGTGCTGAAAGCACTCGAACCATACTTGAGCAGTGATGACAACTTGGTACCAAAGCTCGTAGACACGGATGTAGCCACGTCCGTTAAAATCGGACCCGACTTTTTGCTTGAACTTGTGGGCACTATCTGGGTCTCCCGTAATTCCATGCCCTCACCGTTTGCGGTCTTGCCCGCAGTCTTTTTTGCCGGACTCACAGTATCACTTACCGCTTCCTCACTCACAGTTTCGTTCTTATCTCCAGAGTCCCCTACTGACTCATGAGTTCGTGTACTACCCGGTGCATTTAAAATAGACCCTGGCTCACCTCTTACCGGTATCTTCTTCTTCGTACCTACAGGAGATATCTTACCTGGACACGATTCTGTGTCCTTGGCTGAAGTTGGCTTGTTACTGCCTGTGTTTGTTGTGGGGTTGTTTGTCTTAACTGCTGTGGTTGCCCCGGGTCTACTTACAGTCAGAGAGGCTATGCCGTTCTCATTGTCCATTGAACATGTCGTCTGATGTTCTCCAATTGTCCAGTCAGACTCCTGTGGAGTGTATATTGTGCCATATGAAGAATATGAGCAAAGGGCTGATTTCTGCACTACCACTATCTTAAGAATATGAGTGATGCAAATATTTCTACATCACTACTATCATTGTGGCATTTATCATTGGTAGAACAGATGGATATACAGTTGGAATGCGAAGTTGCTCATGTAGTTTGACATGCTCCCATTGCCCTGTCGGACCCCTATGTAGTGCCTATCGTACTACCTGCACGCAATGGGCCAGGTACTGAATATACTACCCTCGAGCCGATCTCATTCCTAATATGATAGATAGGTGTACTGTTATACAGGCGTTTCCCCGAGTGATAGTTTAGATGGGTCACCACTGGGGCACGAAATACAAGTCGGCAGACTGTTGCCATCAGAAATGTCAGTGGCCTGATTTTCGAGCTCAATTACAACGCTCAAACACGTGTCACAAATTTATACACTTAGCGCATTATACGAGTGCTGCCGACGTATCGCACAATATATCCTCCAAGCTTGATAAAGGCATTGCGCGAGATCAACTAAAATATTTCCGAAAGGATTGAACGAGAAATACTATGACATTCCAAAAGCGAAACAGATACTATCTACGCGGGAGCCTTTAATGGAAAGACTGTGAAAGACAAGACGCCTAACTGGTGTGTGATTGAGGTTTTAAATCGCTCACAGATACTCAATATAGCATGTGCACGATCGTCACAACGCTACAGAATATCCTGTTGAACCGAATGCGATAGCTGCTGAATCGGTAGGCCTCAGGGAACACTGAACATATACTTACATTGTGCATGTCCAATGTACCTGACAGTCCACAGAACAGAAGAACCGCGTCAGGCAAGAGCACACACGCTCGGCGGGCTTCTCACATACATTACACAACATAGTCTGTACGTACACTTGTACGTATGTGAGTATGGCACTACTTCCAATGCTGTAGTATGTATACCCAACTATTTAAATATATTGGTTACTGAATATTCGAATAGAACTCACACGATAGAACTTTTGAACTTTTGAACTTTTTGAACGGCTTGTTTGGACTTTCGAATTTTAAGCACAGGTGAAAAGGCGTGTGGCCGATATTGTATAAATAGATGTTCGATACTCTATTATATCCCTTCATTCTCTAAAAATAGAATAGCTTTTTTTTTGCTGGCTGGCTTTTTATAATCAACAACAAAAAGCGGAAGGGAGAAGGGAGAAGGGCAGAAATCTAAATAGGCAGTTTTTTTTTTTGAATATTTAGAGAAAACCGTTTTTTTTTATATAAAACAACAATTAAATTTTTGGCACAGTTGGTTCATAGCATAGCCTTCTTTTTTTTCCAAACAAACATTCATAGCCTCCTTTTTGTTTTTTTTAAACAAACAAAATGTGTACATATAAAGAAATTGAAATCAAACAATATGTATTTTCAGTTTGTTTTTAAAAAGATATATTCAAAGTTTGATCCCCCCTAAAATATTTAGTTCTTTTCTACAAGACCAGAACGAAATAATATGTATATATATATGGTGCAGTCGGATATAGATCACCTTACTTCAAACCCAGACTTTGGCAGTGAACCCTATCGAGGAGTTAGATAGCGGAAACGGCTTGTACTGACCTGCTCTTGAAAATCACCCGGACACTTTTTCGAGAAAAAAAATGGTTGGTTCGAGCTTCACCAAAACCAAAAATTCGAAAAATTGGCCGTTTTGGATATATGCTGTGTATATATAGACTATTTGGGTCGATATCAGTCACTTTTAGGGTCGATTATGGCACAATTTAATGCCCCGAAAACCCTGACAAATATCCAAGAGTCTCCATTGACATGTTTTGTCACTCACAAAGTTAGAGAACACTAATATGAGAAGTAGCCGTACTATTACTATGCTATATGTGTAATGTATGCACACCTGTAATTGGTAGCTTCTGTTGTGATAAGCATGTCGAACAGGTCAAGGCACTTGAGTGGTGGCCGGGTGAAGAGACAAAATTTAGAAGACAGACAAACGAACAAGTTTACTGCAGTTATACAAGATGATGAATTTGAACCTGATGAAATAGAGTTGATTAAATGGGGATAGTAATTTTGATAGGGAACAAACTTTCGTGGATGTTTTACTAGATTACTATATGATGGGAAGTATTTGAACAAACGATGGGAGGATGTCTATACAAGTGCGTCAGCAAGGACAGACAGAAGAAAGAGATTGAAAGCAAAGAAGATCTGATTAGGAACCGATGGTATAATCATGAAGTCTTTCTTCAGTATGAACCCTAAGGTAATAAACCCTAAACCCTCAACCCTAATACTCTATGTGACGTCAAGTGGTCCCCCTGTGTTAAACCCACGACATAAATGTGTTCAAACTTTGCAGTCGTATCCTTAGAGAGTGCCTTCTCTTCACATTCCCTGCGTATATGTTTCTTTTAGAAGGTTATGGCGTATAGCTCGGTTGATACTCGTTAAAGCGTTTTCTTTAGAGTATTTCAATGTTTTGGCCGCCGACAGTCAACAATCTAAATATTGGCCACCACATGGTCGGATATTTGGCCCCATCAAAATGGTCGATTTTTTTATTACGGCAATGGCTTCCTTTACACAATCCTAATCACACTGGATATTTTGTTTTTGAAAATTCCAATTTTTTGACGTAAAAAAATTATATAAAAATAAAGGACCAAGTAGAGTGATCTATATCTGACTGCACCATATACAAAAAAAATATGGCCCTAAGCCGGGCCTAAGGTTGTCGCCATCATGTGGGTGCATATTCGGAGCCAAAGGATCAGTGTTCAAAACATATATTCTAGGACCCCGTCTTTTGACCCAAATAAACGTTCTAAAGTGTATATATCCTAAACCCTAAAAAATAAAAAATAGACCCCTCACTCCACTCAGTCTCACCAGACTCACCCTGTGTGTGAAAAAAAAACAGTTTTTAGCTGTGTTCTGGTCAGTGTCATATTGTTTTTTAAAAAAAACAAAAACAAATTGATCAGTTCACCCCTCGTGGCCTCCTCCCCTCCTGACACTCTATTGTGATGTCGGATACAACAAAAAGTAACCGTTTAAAAATGTCAGTGAATAGATATTCTTCATGCTGGCTGTCAATGGGAGAAGAGTCAGAGGACTCGGAGGATATCGAGAAATTGGGAGTACCTTGACTCCCTTTACCCCTATACGAGATTTTTGTCGGCATGTCGCGGGGGGGCCTGCCGGACTGGGCCAGGGGTCACACTGGTGCAGTGGTGCTGTGGTGGTGGGCCGATTGTGGGACAGGAGTGTGGGTCCGTTGTAATTTAAAAAAAAGAAAACTATTCTGTATTCCTATTTCCTCAGGGCTCACGCGGTCATGCCGTCAGTATTTTACTGTATTTACTATGCATTTACATATTTGCATTTTTGTTTTTATTGTAAAACATACAGAGGTTAAAATTTTAAAAAGCAGCGTGTACGTAGTCACGTATGTATGTACAATAAGTTATAAATTCAATAATATAAATATGTATAGATTTACGTATATATATACGACAATACCTGTGTATTTAAAGGCGGGCTATGAATAAATAGACATAAATACACGATATACGCCGAGAAGCATGACAATAGCACACTTCAAAAAAAAGAATTGTCACGTAATTACTTGTCAGCAATCCACAGTCATAACTGTTGATGTTGACAAACACACCTTTAATCATCGTGCACTATAAGTACGCTACACACTAGTGACTGAAGTATTCAATCGTGTTACCTTTTCCGGTGCAATCCCGCATACTTTATTTATCACTCTCTTGTTTAGCCACCTAATACGAGATAAAACTTAATATAAACACGCCGTTCATCACAGACATACATCTATACGTACTCATCATGGATAGTCTTGCTTGGATCTACGATTTCATAATGTCGCTACCCTGTGTTCAGGAAGTTGCGCTGGCCACAGCTTTCTGGTTCTTCCACCAACACATCGTCATGTACAGTATGCGAAGACTGTCCGCCACGTATGCTGTGGTGTGTGGAATCTTACCGTTCACCTGTATTTGCCATTCTCATTTCCACGGATGTATTTATGTCTTGTAAGTTGTTAGCAATGCCTTGAAAGATACTCTGACGCATCCACTTGTTAATTGAAAGAATTGCCATACCCTTAAAACAACTATTCAGAGTCTATACACAAAATATGTTGATCATGCCGTGGCTACAACATTTCGTATCGATATGTGCAGTCATACACTATTATTCTATATCCATATCTCTATCTAATTATATAAACACACATATATTTATATATATATATATATATTA
>NW_014039705.1:15289-22081 GCF_001186125.1 Sphaeroforma arctica JP610 | reverse complement strand
TATATATATATGTGTGTGTGTGTGTATATATAATATCTAAAAAATATGTGTTTTTGTTCCAAGTGAACTGTACTGTGAAATACATTCAAACAATCTATATGAATTCTTATCACTT
The DNA here is from genome assembly GCF_001186125.1 of Sphaeroforma arctica JP610. NCBI lineage: Eukaryota > Ichthyosporea > Ichthyophonida > Sphaeroforma > Sphaeroforma arctica. The sequence continues at coordinate 21,966 of NW_014039705.1, read as the reverse complement.
GTATCCTGTGTATTTTATTTTATTCTGCTTTGTCATGAATGAGACTGCTTCTCTTGATTTTCTTTGTATTTAGTCGCATTCAGTTTTGCGAATGTTCGTTGAGTATTGTGAATATTCAATTCCTACATTTGTACGAGTTCGCATGGGTTCCGTATACGTACACCTTTTATGTCGCACGTAAGATTTCCCCTATATGTATTGGATATAATCATCGATAAAAAACTTCAATCTGAAATTTCACTTTCCAAGTACCGAATTCAGTTTTATTGTGTACTTCCGTGGGGTGAAGACCTAACAGAAAACATGTTTTATCCACTTATCAATCCAGCTTTCGAAGGGAGACCAATTAGAGGTGGCCATCAGTTGCTGCTCAATCACACACGCCGTCATCTCGTTGAACACGATCCCCGTATGGCTATACAATGAAGAGTTGGCTGTAGAACCTATGTACGGTATGTTCCCGTTTGTGGCGTTCTAATTAATGAAGGTCCCCTGAGTCTACCTCCCTGTGCAGTCGTTTGTCACTGTGTACCAGCACCACTGTAACCGTTCACTCTACCTGGGTGGCAGTTTGGTGGAGTGGACGGAGGTATTTTATTTATATATATATATTATATATATATACATATACATATATATATGTGTGAGTGTGTGTGTGGGTTTTTGGCGTTATGCGCACTCAGATTGACTCCAGAGCCGAGTAGATATTCCGATGTTTGCATTTGGATCCACGGCTTTGTATTTGGTGATTACCTGTGACATTGACTGTATGTGCACCTATTTTGTTGTACACTTTGGTGATGGATATTTTCTGCCAATCGGTTCATTTAAGCTCGCGAGCGATAGACTACACATACGCGAATGTCAATATACATAAATATGAATGGATATATTATTTATAAATGTGTGTGGTAAAACATATAAATAATATATATGTATACTACTTATATTGATATATACTTCAGTCCATCCGAGCCTCGCCACAGACAGTATGTTCGTTTAGTACAAATAATTTGTCATCTTTGTGGTAAGTTTCTATATGTTAGCACTTGTGGTATGTGTCCATCAAGGTTTCCATGCAAATATACTGGCTACCCAGTCGTTTACTCGTTGTACATCTTTAAAGGCCGCGTGCCCGTTTACCTTAACCGCTTTCTTACCTGTATATCTCAACTACATACACGCAGAACCATAATTATTTATATCTTTTCAAGCAGGCCGCAACACGACGACGGGGTTTTAATATCTACGCTTGACCATGTCATGTAGGATAGCCTGGTACCTGAATATCATGGCTTGCTAATAACCACATGCATACACACCGTTGATTACCTTCCGTGCCTTGCTACAGGCCGTATGCCGGAATACTACGACCGGTTCCTGATCTTCACGGTAGGCTACTTCATGTGGGATAGTCTGGTGTCTATATACCATGGCCTAGGCGTACCCTTCTGTGCGCATGCAGTTGCGAGTCTAGGGGTGTTTTGGCTGGGCATGCACCCGTTTCTGCAGCACTACCTGGGTTTCTTCCTGGGCATGTTCGAGCTGTCGACACCTTTCTACCACACGCGTAATATACTGGTATGTCCATTCTGATGTACTACTACGCTTTTATTCTTTCGCGGTCTTCTCCTTAGTGTAGAATCTGACATACACACGCATGATTTCTCCTTTACTTGGTGTGTCCTGTCGAAGAAAACGAATTTCTTCAGCTGATATTTGCAGAGTAGTATCCACTTTGTGTTCTGACTTACCCTGCTTTATAGATATATGTGACATGCATCAATTGAAACAATGTATGAACACGTATACGGATGCTTGTTTTAAATGTATAAAATGTATCTGAATCTTTCGCATGTATGTGTACTCTGTTTGAATTGGAAGCGTAAACTCATTCAATCATCAGATATGTACTGTAATAGTTTTTATTGGAAGCGTAAACTCGTTAAATCGTCAAAGATGTACCACGAATGCGCATGTTATGCTGAACAATTTTGAAGACAGATATGTGGGATAGGTTTGCTTGCACGTGTGTATGCTGATAGACACACCTATCTGGTATATTTCGCAATTCGTTGACGAATCTCCAAATCTGGGACGTTGGCTGCCTTATCATGCCTACTTCTGGTGAATACCAACAGTTATATCTCCCATGTTAATAGACAACTCTCGTATCTTCTCTTATCTCTTCACCACAGGGTCTTCTAGGCAATGAGAAGCACATCGTTTATATGATCGCAACGGTGTGCTTCTCCATCACCTTTATTGTTGTGCGGATCGGCCTGGGGTTCTACGTATCCTTCACCTGGTGGAGGCTTATGTACAACCTCCTACAGAGTGGCGAGGCCCACTCAGTCGCGGTGGTACTATACTACATGCTATGTAATATCGTTATCATGACCCTGCAGACAATTTGGCTCAAAGAGATTGTTATGGGTGCGGTTGATCTGTTCTCTGCCAGCAAGGAAGTCGCGTTCAAAGAGAAGCATCAGGCGTTCAAGTTGGACTGAGAAACCATGCATATCTCTCTGGTATGGGGTTTACCCTTGCTTCTATCCTTGGGGTCGAACAAGCTCTTCCTCGTCGATGGCAAGAGATCGGAACCAGCTGGTGATTTGGTCAGTCAATAGGGTTTGTGCATTTGCAATTCCGAGCAGATAGCAGACAGGGACTCGTGTATACATGTGCCGTGGAAACAGCGACCCGAATACTAAAAAGGAGACTATGGCGTGCGAGAGGGAAATTGTGGGGCTGGTCGCATAGAAACGATATCCAGTATGTGCTGTGGTACTCAGGGATTTCCCTTCTATCTGTTGGACAATCTTTTGGGCGAGCTGGATGGAGTTAGCTCTGACGTTTGAGACACTAGTATAGAAACGTTGTACGATCATCCTTTATCGAAAGAGCACTTGGCTGGCCGGGGAGTTGCCTGTAGGGAAGTGTAGTCCGTTGACTTTGTATAGTGGAAAAGGAATGGGCGTCGATAGTGTTTTGATGTGGACTGTTCGTGTCCTGGCGGCACCTTTTAACGGCTAGTTCATCCGGTTCGTGATTAACCTGGCTCATTCCCTCCTATCATGGTTGACTTATACGAGGTTGCAGCTTCAAATTATTACTTTAAAAGTAGTGAAGCGGAACATGAACATGAGCGCACACGTTTCAACACTGCTATGTGACTTATTATAAATTGGATTGTCGTCGCGTTGGTTCTTGGTTTAGATAGTATTTACACTCACGTGATACTAGGTCGCGTTAACTACTCGCTTGGTGCTAAGGATGGCAAATCGATGTCAACAAATTTTCCGCTTCAACATACAGGTTCCTTGGAAACGATACTACCGGTAAAAAATATCGTAAGTGTAACCATTTGGACCGATAGCTCCAATGACTGAAACTTAAAGCTTGATCAATAAAGCCATTCCGTGCGATATGTGTTTCCTGATTACCATGCCTCGCTTGCGTTAGTTGTTATTTATTTTCTGAGTTGGCAACTTGTAATATTCAAAAATCAGAAAGCTAGCAAAGGTCTTCACAAGTTCATGGGGAACTCATTGGCAATGATTACTCCCTAACCGTCCTACGCACATTGGGTCCTAACCTCGGGAGCGGGAGCTATTTATCTCGATTTAGCGGCTACGAAATATCCATCTCGAAGTTGTGTTCGTAAGACGACTTCTATATATTTTTTAAATATGATATTACGCAAGACATGTGGTAGAATACAGTATAGTTCGGCTGAGAACTTTGTTGAGTATTGATATTGACAATACAGCTTGTGTATGAAAACGGTTTCCAACTTCACGTAAAAGTTTAGTAACCAACAAGCGCCACCCTCCGTTTGCATGAAGTTTAAGATTTATGTCTTTGAACACACACCGCAAAACCGACTTGTAGTCGCACAGGAGAAAAAGGCAAGTTTAATTTAAATATTCAATATATGGCTAAATGAGGGATTTGGGGAAGGGTTTAATATCATTGTCATATGCTGGTAGCCTTCACATAGCCAAGAGCTTTTGATATAGACAGGGAAGATTTTGTTAAGAAATATCAATTCTTCATATCAGAATATATTGAGCTTCTCGTGTGTGGCTAATACTTCAATACAATAACAAGATGTGTCGGGATGGTTCTGAAAAGGCTGACGAGTCGTAGATTCCCCCCCACACATCCTCCTCCATTCCCCCACCTTCCTGGTCTAATTCAATCTCGTATTATAAACGTACAGTGACATAATTTGGAGCATTAACATCACCTGGATGGCCCTGTGACAACTGAGGCTGGGAGTCTCTGACCCCTGTTGTGGACTGCTGATACTTTTGTTTTTTTAAAATTATATAAAATATGTACGGCTATGATAGATTTATTTTTGTTTTTTGTTTTTTTTTGTTTTTACAATGTATTTTTTTAACAAACAAAACAAACAAAATAAATAAACAGCCCAACCGATGCCCGCAGCGTATAAAAATTTTAAAAAAATAAGAGGCTACATAATGCAGCGGAAAGGTTGGGTCCGTCTCGGTCTCTCCGACTCTCGGTCTCACAGTGTGATACTTGAGTCCTGCCCTGACTCCTGACTGACTCCTGAGACCCTGGCCGAGGGGCGAGTGTTGGGAGGCGACTCTGACAAGCGCCCGTCTCCCATTTCCCCCACTGACCCACTCTCTTCTTCTTCTCTCTTGTTGTGTGTGAACTGACGAACTCACTCACTATTTAATATTTACACACGAGTCCGGAGACCAGAACTCCAGAGTCCAGAGTCCAGACTGCTGAAGACAGTGCAGAGCAGAGTCCGACTCCCCAGACAATAGTATTTTCCGAATTCCATTTACCTCATAGTCCGACCAATCGACTATAGTCCATAATAGTCCATAGTCCATAGACTTTGTGAAAGTTCAATTTTTCAAAAATAAATACAAAACTAAAATTATTTATTTGTGAAATTCTAAATCTCAAATTGAATTTATCAGTATTTACATAGCCCTCTAAAATTAATAATGAATATTTCAATAAAATACAATTTTAAGGCAAGGCAAAGGCAGTAAAAAGTACACTCTCCTGGGCCTGGCTCTCCAGTCTCCAACTCTCCACTCTCCCTCTCTCTACTACTCTAGTCTTTAGTAGTCTCTGTAGATTGTAGAGCTAGAGTAGAGAGAGAATAGAGAGTATTAATATTTTAGGAATTGTCTGAAAGATGTCTCTTGTTTAACTCGTCCTGGGTAGTTTGTCTCTTTATGGTAATAATGAAATATTCACCTACTATTGAAGGAAATGAGAAATTAAAATATATTAATATTGAATTGTAAATTTTAGTTTTGTTCAATTATTATTCGTTGTTGTTACACACAGATTTTGACTTATATATTTCAATATATTTTTGAAACGGCTAAATATATATTTACTCTCTGGGGACTCGGGAGTCGGGAGTGTACAGTGGATTGCTTTTTTCTTTAAATATAAAATCCATAGCCTTCTGAATTGTAAACAACAAGAGAGAAGAAGGAGGCTATGAAAAAATTCCAGTGATCACTGATCTGTGAGACAGTGACTCAACGTCACTCCTGGACTCCTGTATCGATTCGTACATATGTAGTCGCTCGGTGATATTTAACTCACCAATGAGAACTCTTTTGTTTCACCTCAAACGACACAGGGCTCGGCTCAGAGCTTATTACGTTATGGGGAATGGAATAGAAGTTTACAGTAAACGTATATATATTCAATTTAACCGTTATAGCGGTTATAATGGGATCAGAAGAGCCTACCCGAGTTCTTTTGTCATAGGACTGGTTGGTATGGTCAAAACGGTACACACTAAAATGTTTAGACACGTAAGGTGCACCATAGTACCTATGAACAAACAAAGGACCGCATATAGAATAAAGTTGATCGTATACATTTATTTGATTCTTAAAGGTTTTAACGGAAAACAGTTTGAGGTTAGGTACAGAGTCCTAAGTCCAAGCTCTCGAGTCCAGTTTTGACTTTCTCCTACTCTTAAAAGTCTCTTTTGTACTACAGCGAGAGTAATTTTAAATTTTTGCCACAGGGTCTAATAGAGAGGGATATAAATTAGTTTTTTCATTAAAAATGGAAAACTGTAATCTCACTACCTCTCTGAAATGAGAAATTGTCGTTGGTTTTTGTTTTTACAAAAAGTATCGAAATAGATTCGTCCGCCAGGCACCAGGAGTCCAGGACATCATTTCTCAGTTTCTGAGACAATCCCTCAGAAACGAATCACGGAATTCGAAATTATAGCCTTGTATTGTGTAATGTGGACTTGTGAGTTGTGGACTTGTGTTGATTGGGCCATTTTGGACCCTTTTGGGCCCTGAACTTTTGAACCCACCAGAAGTACAGTCCCTTTGGGAGTTTGAGCCTTCGATCCTGACGCCTGACGGCTGACGGAATGACAGACTGACACTGATAGCAAACAAGAGAGTAAGAGCAAGATGAATAGATGATGGAGAGAAAGTTGTTATCATTTTAATTTATCTTTAGAAAACAACAAGACAAAAAAGGAAAATATTGTGTCCGCACATCGGGAATTCTGGGCTTGTTAAAATAAGTAGGGGTACCCAGTTCTTTCTGTATTTTTATTTTTTTTAAATGTAGAAGACTATGCTCAAAGCATTATTTTAATAACCAATCAACACAGTGAATGAAAAATCAAATAT
>NW_014039705.1:0-13476 GCF_001186125.1 Sphaeroforma arctica JP610 | reverse complement strand
ATATTCGCATATACATGCTATATTTATTTTCATGTATATTTCAGAAGTCTATGATTTTCTTCAATATTTTTTTTAAACATATTCTTGTAGTTTTTTTTACAACATCAAATATCAAAATTCCTTCATTTTTTTTGTTATAAAATATAAATAGTATTGAATGATTGTTTTTCAAAGACATAGTTTTTTACTGTACAATTGTACATACAATCATACATAGATAATATTGTCTAAAATAGCATCGGTTTTTACTAGAAATAGGAAATTACCAAATGTCATAACTCATGTGGCGCGTCGAGAAGAGTGTCAGGCTGTTCAGTGTCCACTCTGGACTCTGGACTCTGGAGTCTGGAGTCCAGTCACCAGTGTCCAGTAATATGTACGCCTATGCGGCTATTTATTTGTGTGAAGACTGAAGACTCTCACACGAAAGAGAGGGGAATTTTATATATATATATTATGTGGTGCTTTTGAAAGAAAAAGTCAAAGTGGATGGGCAACTGCTGCCTGCTCTGGGCAGCAGGCAGTGACGCTATGTCTTCTTGTTTTGCTTTTGTTTTTTTTTAACAAAAAAAACAAACAAACACCAATATGAGCTACTGCCGTACTGGTCTGAGCGACTGAGCCCCTTGGCCGCATTTTAAAAAACATACAATTATAAATTCATCAAAAATTGTAAAACAAGATAATACTCATCTTTAGTCTTAAAAAACTTTATAAAAAAATGATAAACAGTGAAAAGTGAAAAATGACAACAGAAAACCAAATGGCATTTCACATTTTTTTCGTTTTTACCCATTTACATAAATAGCCATGTACATTCTAAATACTATATATTTTAAACACTAAAAATAGATTGTGCACACGCAGCAGTGAAGGGGTTTTTTTAAAGCAAATATTAATATAAAATAATAAATATGTATAGTTGTGGACTTGTGGAGTTCAAATCCAGAGGAGGGGCTAAATACATGTATAAATATATAAAATATGTAATGTGTATTTAGCTAAAACAAACAATACAAAATATGTTTCTAAAAACATATGTACTTATATAAATATATATATATATATATATATATATTAATTTAAAAACAAAATATAAAAACCAGACCAGGCCTGAGGCCACGAGTGAGGACTGAGGGTAACGTCGTAACGACTCATAACGACTGACGACTGACGAGCAACCATTAAGTCACAAACAAGCCCGAGCCACAAGGCATGAGTGACTGACAGACACTGACAGACAGCGGTCACGGGCCACGGAGTCACGGACTAATCACAATTCACAACCAGAATTTACAAGTTATTTCAATTTTTTTAAATTTATACGACAATCAAAAACGACCCACAGGCCACTGCCACATACCTTTTAGGCCACTCCACACTCCACAGTCCACAATCTCACCACAGTCCACACTCTCACCTCAGTCCACACTCCACAGACCCTTAGTCTTCTGAGTTCAACATCCGACCACAGCAAAAAACAAATCTGACAAAAAAAATTAAAACGACAAAGAGTTCACACAACAAGAAGAGTCAAGAGAGAGGGTGTTCTACACAATAAAAAAAATACCAGTCACTGAACAGTGAACACTGAAGTTCTTTCAACTTTGGCCTTGGGCTTGCTCTGTGTCATGATATGTGTTGGGGATTTGGGGAGGGATGAAAGAATGGCTGGGCGAGTGGGGCAGTGGGCGGCCTCTCGTCCAGTCGTCACTCGTCCCTCGACTTCTCGATGGCCGAGGCGTCCTCCCACCCGAGCAGCGTGCGTGGACGATTGTTGGGGAATGTGGAATTGTGGAGTCCAAACTCCAGAGTCCAGACTAAACTGTCGAAACTCCACAGTCAAAAACAAAATTAGTAAAACACAGTCTCCTTTTAAAAATTTATAAATATTACAAATACATATTGCACTTGCAGAAGTAGAATACGAGACTCGCGAACTGCGAAGTCACGAGTATTTATATATTTTGTTTTCAAAACATAAAAATATTTTTAGAATATCGAGAATTCGAGACACAAGCCAGATTTAATGTGTTTGTACAATCATAGCCTTCTACATTTAAAAACAGTATAATTGTTGTTTTTATTTGTTTTTTAAAAACAAAACAAATTCAGAGCGAGATTATTTACTATATATTTACTAAAAATACATAGCCTCATAAATTGTACATAAAACAACTCGAATATATCTCTATACAGAGTAAGTAAAATTGTAAATCGACATCTACTAACTACTAGTAGTAGTAAATATATAACTACTACTAATTGAATAGAGCTGACAAACTTGAACTTTCGAAGCATTGAAATTGACACACATGACATATTTTGATTCTTCACTCTCGAGTTCCGAGTTTCGGAAAAAATCTACCCGGTTTTTCATATGCTATAAAATAAAACAGGGGTTTTTAAAACTCGCAGGAAAAACCCAGATGTTTCCTCCACCATTTTCTCCAAACAAAGGGGCTTTTGTTGTTTTTTTTTAAAACACAAATTTTAATAAATACATAAATATAAATATGTCGATTTTCTTCGTAGTTGTACATATGTACTTCGTAAATACAAATATTTACAATATTCGAGTAGGATAAAACCGAGAAAATGTACCAATACGGAAAGGTATTCTCTTTATCCTCTAGACATGTATTTTTTAAAATAGATCTCTGATAGGAACTGCTGGTAAACTCTCTATGGTTCTATTCTGATTTCTGAATGAGTATATGTAAATATAAAAATATAATACGTTTTCTGCTACAATTATAGTTAGGAGAGCATTTATTACTCAACTGATATATGGTTGGGGTTTATTTGTTTTTAAAAACAAACATAATACATTTACGAAATCAACTCTGCCAAACTGCCAAACTGCCAAAGTCTTGCGCATTTCCAAGAATTTCAGCAGAAATATTAGATAAATATTATCCCTATGATGATTCTTTTTTTTTTTCAAAAAACAAAAAGGCAGGATCATTTTATTGGAAAAACAACTCCTGTCCCTTTTTTTGTTTTTTTTAAAACAAAATGAATAAATACTTATCGAACAACTCCCCTGTGTGTCCTGGCTCTTGCTGCAGTGATCAGTCGACACTCGACAGTCATCAGACGGTTTAGGCGGTGAGGCGGCTGAGGTCTATTTATTTTATTAATTTTAGTAAAAAGCCGTACGCCGCGGCCGCTCGCCGCTTGGGCAGGGGGGGCACTCACAATCAATGCCTGTCTGACTGACAGACTGTAATAGTGCGAACTGTCAATCCAAGTCCCAACAGCAACGTTCCAGGCCCAGCCGACCAGCCCCAATCCCGCCCTGTGTCGTGCCAGCCAGCAAGCGATGAGCGAACGAGGGCTTTTTTCTGAAATAAAATCTTTAGTTACCGGGACACTCAGTCTCAGTGGAATCACCGAATCAGGTATTTGTAGAAGCGAATTGTGAGGACGAATATATATTTAACAGCGGCGAGCGGAGCCCAACTCCCATGCCTCTTGTTGAATACGATACTCATCAGAAGATTGCAAACAGTCTACGGAATCATTTTTACGCTAGACATAATAGACAACCTACTGCATAAATCTTGTTTTAGTATACCCCTTTTCCCCTAGCGACAGCCTTGAGGTTTCAATAGACTATGATACGGTTGGCCCTATAAATATAACATTCACGGGTAAGTGATCTAGATATCATGTAAAAGTGTTTCGTGTGTCGGTCGCATATCTACCTTTCAAAGGTTCCGAAATACTTTTATTCGCGCAGGGTGTACAAAGTACTGCAAGTGGTATCTGCAATTTATTCGTGTTGATTTCACAGAAGCATTTCCTTTTAAGTTGCGAAGTGCAACTAAGAGCTCTTTATGTACATATGGAGTGCTGTCTTTTTATTGGTCGTGCTGTAATTCTGACCATTGTTGTGCTCTTGATTTCGTGCGTAGGTATATGGTTCTGTGGCTTATCGTCTACAAAAGTATTTCCTTCATTCATAGTGTTTGCGTGAAAAATCATTACAAATCCACAACCAAAACCGTTCCTCGACAGTCTTCAATCGCAGCGGATACGTACGTTTGTGCGCCGGCTTCTTCCACCGACTTAATTAGAAACTCTTGTCTGTTCCTCGAACTGTTCTTGCCGATTTAGTGGTTTGTGTCGCTCAGTTACACGCTTTCTCCTACTTTCAAGTTCTAAACCCCGTGCAACTTCATATCCTGAGTTATCACCCTTCTCTTGTGTGAAGTAAAATTATGCAAAGCATATTGGCGGCAACATAATATACTGGTTGTTGATTATCAGCGACAGCTTCTGTATCGACTCTGACCTCTCACGCCGCTTAAATTGACAAAACGTGTGTGTGGATATTCATCAAACAAGGTCTTGCAATTGATTGTATGTAAGAGTATAGTTGACTATTCTGCGATAAGATCTCCTTAGATCTTGGGTGTGTGTATAGCGGTCTGGGACTGTCCAATCGAAGAATTTATGTGCGCCTCGAAGGAGAGCACGTGTTTCGGGAAGAGGTATGATTGAGCCTACCTGTAAACTTATTTTGGTTGTAGCAACATGTTAGATACACCATATGCGATAAACATGCGGAAGTGACTTTTCCTTTAGCATTCTAAGTTGTCGGTGTACTATTCTATCTTATCAAACAAAGGCGTTTTCAACCTGTTTTTAGCGTTTCGGACGCTCATTTTTTTAATGCACCGACAAATCAGTGCGAAGTGTTGGTCTGGTGTTTATATGCGACACTATATCGAAGACTATCAGAAGTCGACAATAAAACCTATGCAACATTGTGAACTGTTAACTGTCAATAATTCAAGTTCCTACAACAATATGCTTATCCCAGCGTACACCTATATTCGGAGATTCAAGCACTCCGTTGTATAGGATTGAATTGAATCCTTGATTCGAGCCCACGACATTATTGCAATATCATTCATTTTCAATATATCTGGCGCCAGTTCAACGGTAATAACTATATACATGTGTATTACTATTGCGCAGTTAGCAATCGAAGATCTCCAAGATGGGGAAGAAGGCAGCAAAAGATCAGTCACCAGCGCTACACGTTGTGAACAAGATAAATTGTGCTGCGTGTAAGAATAGCATAGGCCCTGTGGCGCTACGACACTATTGCGCCATATGTAAGGTATGTTCGATATACTATCAACGAGATTGTCTGTTGGTTTCATATCAAGCTAAGTCTAACTTTATGCGTGGCGCGAGCGCACCCTCGGACTGGTAGGTCTGTTATCGCTGAAGATCCTGTGACGACATTTGGCATGATGTAGTTGCATTCCCATGGTGTATAAAATGCTATGGCTGAGCACATCTGTTGAATGTTTATATCTAATCAAAAAAACGGTACTTTTTGTATATATTGTTAGCACTCGTTTGAGATGGCGCACCCGCTTAGTCTTCTGAATGTATTGATCGGCTCCCCTAGGCGGATTTCGCAGCAGGATTTGACCTAAACTGCGATTCGCTGCGGGAGTGTCTCATGGAGACCTTAATCCATGTCTGACAGTGTTCGTCAATGTAGTAATACAGTATACATAAAGTAATACAAATGGCATATAGGTCAGATACAAACGGGGCGGTCTTCGCACAAACATTACTGATTCATGTACACATTGATCGAATCTTGCAGATCTATTTCTGCAATCCGTGCCATCCACGTGTCAATCATGAGCATCAATGTTACAGTAACAAGAACATCCTGCCGAAGCTACACAACATCAGGAATATCGCCAACCTTGTCGCAAGCGAAAACCGAGCTAATTTACCAATAGTTGAGGTGATCCGCAAACGCAGAACCTCTTATGCAAAAGAGGTGTCCAAAAGAATCACGAAAATGCTTTGTAAACAATTTCAGGTAAGTGTCTGATTTACTTGGTAACTGTGTTGTTGTATGCTCAGACTTCTATGAATAATATTTGACTTGAGGCGTAGAGCTAACACATGACGAATCGTTACGTTTATGTCTATAGGCTGATTTGGAGGAGACATTTAGAGAGCACCGCGAAACACTTGCGAAGGTCCAAAAGAAGATCAATGAGATACACTCAACGAAATCGAATAATGTGAAGCTTAAATCTGACTCAGATGTACAACAAGATGCAACAAGTACAGCTTTGTGCACAAAGGAAGCATCTCAAGGCAGCAGTGAAGAGGAGCTTGCCGTCACATCGGGTGAGGCCGTCACATCGGGTGAGAATCAGGGCAAAGCGGAGGCACAGAAAGCTAGTGAGAAGGAGGAGTTTATCTCCGATAATGTACTCAATTCAGTCTTTGAGGTAAGGGGCCAGTGCACATATTTATCATTTCTCCATTGTATTCCTCGTTTGCAATTCCTGTGTTTTATATTTTTGACTTGAAGCTTCTGGAGTGATGTTGTGTCGTACCGCAGAAAAGCGGTTAGGGTGTATCTTAACTGTAGTTGTGTCAGTAGAAAGGCGGTTCGTTGTATCTATCTGTTGATTTTTTGTCACCGACGCATTGCAGAACGCTATCAAATCGGCTCTAATGATAGCACAGAAGGCGATTTTGCCGGACTCGGAGTCGATTGTAGTGCGCATCGAAAAGGGCCTAATTACAATAGATCCACCGGTGGATGCCGAGGAAGAAGTGCCAAAGGTTAAAGAGCCCGCTACTAAGGGCAGGAAAAGGAATGGTAAAAACAAGCAATCAGTCGTTATCGAGCCTATACGTACACACAAGCGAGAGCTCATGGACCAGGTTAAGGTGAGGGAGGCTGTCAAGGCCACACAGTTGCTCGGAAATCTTCGGCAGTCGGCTTTGCGTTCTCAAGAGACGAAAACAGACAATCAGTCGAAGACAGACCCACCCGTCACGGCAAATGATAAGAAAAAGGGGGTCTTCAAGAAACCCGGAAGCCAAGGTGCAAAGAGTGAGAAGCTAAAAAAGTCTGGACAATCTAGGCCAGTGTTGGCGAGCAGTATCGTCGAAGCTGCAAATGCGGCACGTACAAACCTTAACGACGATTCAATGGTGAAAGACGAAGCTGTAGAGATGAATATGTGTCTCGACCCTGAGATAGTTGCAGAGGTAGTGATGGGTGTAGAACCAGCAATTATGAGAGTCAAACCTCGGGCACCCACTCCACCGCCCCCAACTGCAGTGCCTGAGTATCAGTTAAAACCTAAGGCGACAGCTAGTGGGGTGCCGCAGATAGTAGGCGCAGGTAGCGCTAAGGTGAAGGCAACGAAGGGAAAAGGTGTACCTGGACCGAAAAGGAAACCGGGTCCTAAACCGGGATCGACCAAGAGAAAGCGAGACACCACTAAAGGTGCCATGGCCGAAGATAAAGACACAGCACCGATGCCAAAGAAGAAGAGAACCGCCAAGACAAATCAGAAGAATCGCGTGTCAACACCTATACTGCATGAGCCCACGAGGATGGATCTCACAGCCGTGTCAGCAGCGAATGTGACTGGGGTTAAGAAGGTTAAAAATAAAAACGGGTCATCCAATCCAATCGGATTGGAGCACGCGTCCAATCAGGATGAGGAGGCCAATGTGATATTGGCACCTGAGAGAGGCCCCGAAAGGGAAGTGACGGGGATGCCAGATAGAGAACTGCAGACGCAAGATGACAAGCAGAAAAAGGAGTTGAGCGACAAACTGCTCAGACTCGCCGACATTGAAGACCACAAGAAGTCGCAGGAAATGTACATGCGTCCAGCGACGAATATGCACTCCATCGGTAACGGTAGTACGAATGCGATGACAGAGGAGCAAGGGCATACATCTCGTATGCAAAACAATGCAATGGCGGATGTGGACCGTAGCAGTGCGGATAAGAGTGCGGGTGGCCAGCACATGCGCAATGTCTCCAGTCAGTCGACTACGTCGAGGCAGGACTTCATCAACCCCATGGTGGCCAAGCGACAGGGAACGGCATACAACCAGCAGATCGCCCGGGAGAAACTCATACAGCAACGACACTACTTAGATCAAAAGGAACTCGGAGAACGTGAAATGCCGCACTCCAACTCAAACTCCAACAATGACATCGTAGGCGATGGGGTTATGGAGAATGCAGGGGACGTGAGTACCGGTAAGGTGAATGTGGATGAGAGTGCAAGATTGGGAGGGAGAAATAGCTACAAAATGAACCCCTACGCACGCACTCCCCACGAACAAAGCGGCCCAGGCCTGCCTAGAGCGAGAGGTGAAATGGACCGCATGGACCGGGCTGAGTTTGACCAGGGCGAGGAAGCGCTGCGGAAACATCGGGTGTTCGATGGCGATCGAGAAAACTTTCTCGCACGGGAAAGGTACCAACAGGCCCAGATACTTCGGAACAGGCAAGCTGAGGGTTTGCAATTAGAGCAGCAAGAGAGGGCGAGAATACAACAGCGCGAGAGGCAGATGTTTGAGGCGGGTGCTGCTAGGTCACTACAGAGGAACGAGTCCATGCGGTTCGGGGCGTCTCACAAAGGTCGGAGTGCCGCAGATGCGGAGAAAAGCGAGTACCACAGCGAGCGAGCGCGTCTGGCTATGCAAGATGAGATGGAGCTGGTTGAGAGAGATCCCGATGGAGCACACGGAGCTAAAGGGATGCGTGGGATTGCTCTGAATGGACCTCCGCTGCCTAGGGGAGGTCCAAGAGACAGTCGTGAGCAGGGTATGCGCGTTATGAATGAGGAGTATGCGAAAGCAAACCCCTCGAAAGTAGAGCAATACCGTCTGCAGCAGGAGAGCGAGCGCGAGATGAGTGGACAACGTGGAGCACCACAGCCACCGACACAGCACATGGAGGATAGAAGACGCGTACTTGATGGAAGGGCATCTGCGGGTATGGGTATGGATGCACCCCAGGGACAAGGCAGGCACTTTCAGGAGGGGATGCCGGTTCAAAGGCAAGCGACTGGAGAATACAGGGGGGTGCCCAGAGGAGAGGGGAGCAACATGCTGGCGGCGCGAACGAGCAGGGATGGCCTGAGTGCTAATCAGCGACGATTGAAGGGGTTGCAGATCGAATTGCAAAATATGGATGTGCGTGATCCCAACCGCGCAAGGTTAATGGCAGAGTTCACAAACCGAAAGGACTTTGAAGAACAGCAGCAGCAGAGCAGAAGCACGCCCCAAATGCAGGCCCAGGGTGCGCCTGAAGATATACCCCGAAACGCCGCTAACATTGGTATTGGGAACGGTGCATCATACAACGCTAGGACTCCCTCCCAGTCGTGTGGAGGTGTTGCCAGAGCAAATCCTCCATCTTATGCCTTAGGAAGGCAAGGTATTACAAACGGCCAGAATATGGCCCCTGGTGGTTGGCGGGGACCTCCTGGACACGAGACTATTGAAGACACATCTCAGCACACTATGGGCAGACAGCAACAGCAACGACAGGGTAGAATTTCGGCCATGTCCCCGAATATGTCGGCCCGAATGGACATCAAGCACGAGAGCATTGGAAACGAGCGAATGCGCGATAGTATCCTAGGGGAGGGCAATGCCCAGTATGCCAATGTGAACGGACGAGCCGAAGGAGGGGGTAGTATGGGCGTCAGTGAGCGTATAAGTGGTGCTCAGCGTCCATCCGATGCGAGAGGTGCTCGTGGTGGCCCACGGGGTGCGGAGGGTATCAGAGGCAGCTACAGCAACGCTTACGAACCTATGATGCAAGCGGGCGTGGTGAATGGTGGGAAGGGCGGGCGAGTTGGCCCGGGCGGTGAGGCTGAAGATCACATCAGACGAAGCAATGTGAATTTGAGCGCTGCGAGAGCTCGAGCGCCTGTCAGACAGCGGCCGGATGGGGCGCAGAATTTCCAGCAACGCGCACCGCAACAACAACAGCAAATGTCCCTGGATCAGCTTAACCAACCAAGACAGTACGGCAGTATAGAACGTGAGGGTATGCCGCAGGCACGCCCGAGTAAGCATGTGATGGCTGTCCAGGAACGCTGGCAAGGAATGGGTTTGCAAACCGGAGATAGAAGACCAATGAATGCGAACTATGATCCGCATGAGTTGGCCCAGAGAGATGATAGGAGAGAGATTAGCCGAGATTATCGTTGATTCCAGGAAGTGCATGAAATCCTACATCTGTGGTGCACCAACGCTTTCATACAACCTAAGTTGCATCTTACAAAGCTGGTTCCGTAGTCGACTGCCATCTGGGCTTCCTTCACTCAATTTGTAATAATAAGGTTGGGATTGAACTCAGAATAGCAATAGTACAAAATGAGATTTATGAACGGCTTCAAATATCGTCTAGGAATGGATTTCCAGCTGTGCATGGAAAAGCAAATATAAGAAAATTGAATCTTTGTTCGTCGCGCAGCGCCTAGTGCAGAGCTGACTATCAAGTAGCATGAGAATAACTATCTGTTACGTCAAGCAGAGACATTCGTATTTTTGATAGTGGTGACTACATAGTACTATCGGTAGTTCGATAGTGGTTGACTACATAGTACTATCAGCTATTGCAATTCTATCAGGGATTGATCTAAGCGATCATCCAATTACAATCCAAGCACATAAAATTGTACAATTGCTTTACTACAGGAAGCGCATATAGTCGAAGAATTTTGTTGTGGTTGTCGATCTAGACCAGACTCCCAATGCGCAAAATTGTATTTATATAGTAGAGTAGCCGACTTTATATTGATGATCCTTTTATGTTTGTTATGCTGTATTGGTCAAAATTATACACTTATATCACCATCTAAATTGGAAGAATAGTAGAATTGGCATTTGCGTATGAATTGAATCTACGCCACTATATAACTTCGAGACCATAACGTTAGCGTCCATAATTGCGCAAAATTTTATTATAGACTGAACCTTTACTGTTCACGTTAAATTGAGTTCACATCTAGTTGCAGTATACTTCAATTATAATAGGGCCCAGTCTTGAGATGTAAACAAAAGCCCACCGATACACTGCGGCAGATACTCTCGAGTCTATTTTGGACAATTCACTGCTTCAAGTAAATGCTACGTCAAACAGTCTACTTCACGATGCAGCATTCAAAATGCAAATCACGATAGACCAGCAATGACTACTAATTCATTTTTCTCGCTGGTGATTATCCTCGATAAAGTTTAATTATATTTGTCTGATTACTAATGCATTTTTCTCGCTGGTGGCTATCCCCGATAAAATTTAAATATGTTTGTCATCACTGCATGACATGATTCAAATCGAGCCTTCGCACGCCCAAGGCTTGCTCAAAACAAGCGAAGGAATAGCAATAAATACAAACAACTTCACCATTTTGCCAATATATATACTTGAACACTAAGAACAAAGCTTGACTACTTGAACCGATAACTGCACGATAACTGCACACATGCACGACTTCATAATTTAAACCCTATCGCTGTTGCTCAAGGCGACATTGTCCATAACAATACAATTTTACTTGACTCAACATTCTACAAGCTCGAGTAGACCTCGTTGAAGTCGGCGACTTAGATTCAGAGACCAGCTGTCAGTTGTGTGTTGTGGGCTGATTGAGGTCGTTTATCAAAATTGCCACTTTCGAGCCTGCGCGGCCGTTCGCCAACAAACCGCACTATACAACTTAGAACTTTTCGAACTTATTAGTTGTCACACTTATAAGTTATCGCCCACACCTAGAAGTTCTCGCACTCTTACTAACGCCCAGGAGCATTACCCAACAGTTCGGTACTTACAACACCAACATTGTAAATCGGAGGTAAACTTGGTTGACATTACAAAACAGATAAAGGACATGGATCCTCAGGGCACAGGCCCATAGCCCTCTGAAATAAATAAAACTATTTACGTTAAAATTTGCATAACTGGCCAAAATGAAGGGTACTCTGACTATGCCATCAGGTACTATGAGAGTCAACTAGAGATTCTATTGGTATGAAGCTATTTTAATGTGGCTGTTTTATTATTATTTTTTAACAAACAATTAGGGGCCGGAAAGAAATGGAAATCCGTTGCTTTTGTTCAGCTTTGTAGTTTGTAAATACATATTTAGAATACATACTGTACAGAAGAAGTTTTTTTATTCTTTTTCTTGATGAAATTTTCTTCAGTATTTACTTATATTTTTATTAAAACAAAAGCACGCGGATTTCCCTTTTTGTATATTAAATTTCCTCAATTTTCAATCTTTCCTGGCCCCCCAATGAATGTCAATCACTATTTATTATTTATTATGTTCTCTATTTTCAGAAGCCAATGTTTTTTTGTTTTTTTAAAACAAATATATATATATATATATTTATATATATATATATATATATTCACTGTCATACTGCAGACAAATGGAATCACTATTTTCTTATTTTTTTTAAATAGACTATATATTTTTATCACTATAAAGCTTTAGCTATTAGGTAACTCAGAACTCTATTTATTCCAAATAAGGAATAAAGTGAAGCTTTTTATGCCCATTTGAGACCCCATACATGATTATAGAAAGGCCCAATTCAAGAAACACTATGTGATACCAGTAGTACGATTATTGGGGACCAGCAATAGCAGAGATACGGATATTGGGGGCTTTCCTCTCCCCCCCCCCCCAACAACAACAACAGCAAAAAAATCGGAAATCTTGACCGATACGTGAACCAAAATTGAAGTTGCACTTTTAAAAAACCATGGGGCGCGCTTTCCCAAAAGAAACAAGCGTACGAAAACCCAAAAAAAAAAAATATATATATATTTCTCCATCTACAGAGCTTTTAGTTTTCCACTGACATTAGCGGTGTTTTATTACATTGAATCTATGTTGTTGTTTTTTTAAAGAGCTAAACAATCATTCTAGGACTCAAGACATCTGATTGGTTACTCAAAAATGAAAATCGCTATCGAATGTCTATCGAAAGTACTATATAGTTTATTGTCGTCAACCAACTCGACTATACGCGATAACGAGATATGTCCATTTTACTAAAAGCGACCAAAAATTACTATGAGGAACTCAGGTTTTTCGGTTTTCCCGGGAAATGGTTATGCGGGTTGCCAACTTGTGTTACTGTTTTGGATCTTGTAAGTTAGCAATTGGAGTTGAGGAATATGGACCAATCGATTGTCCTCATTCACGTGATTACTATTTTCACCAGATGAGTCATCGCCTATTTTTATAAACGCCTTTTTGTTGTTGCTGAGCACTGTGAATGAGACTGTCAAAGTGTCACAAGTTCACAACCTCACACTTTCACCGTTTCACGAGGCTGGATATATATATATATATATATATATATATATATGCATATATACATACACATATACATATACATATATATATATATATATATAATATATATATATATATATAATAGTATATATATATATATATATATATATATATATATAATATATACATATATATATGTATATAAAATACGTATACATATATATATATACATATATATATATATATATATATATATATATATATATATACATATATATACATATATATACATATATATATATATATATATACTATATATATATATATATATATATATATA
>NW_014039706.1:36638-37728 GCF_001186125.1 Sphaeroforma arctica JP610 | reverse complement strand
AAGTGCAGCCCCGAGCTGGACGTTGCGTCAAGAGCCCAAGGCCCTAGATGATTGTTTTAACCAGTACAAGAACCCTATTGCCAAGCTGGACTTGGATTTGTTCCGCGAAAAAGTAAAGGGATGTGCATGGACAGGTCACTTGAGAACCGATACAGATTCTATCGCTGGGGCTATTGGTGCCGCAGACCTCTTCGATGGCATCGCTGCGCGTTCAAGTGAAATGAACGATGAGTCGAAGTGGGTGCTGAATCAGTATACTGTAGCCAACCCCGAATACATTGGTGATCTCCCAGACGAAAAGATATGTCTTGTCGATGTGAACCAAATCACATAGCTACCTGCAGACATAGACCCAAATCGCATAGTAGGTATTGTGGATCATCACCCACTGCTGTCCAGCACAGTGGTAATTGATGAACCCATCCGTATAGATATTCGGCCGGTTGGTAGCACCTCCACCATTGTTGCGTGCTACTATGGCTCGGCAAACAAACCAATGAGCGAGGACATAGCAGGTATATTGATGAGCGCAATCCTTTTGGATACAGTGAATTTGAACTCGCCTACAACAACGGAGTTCGACATAACGATGCTTTCGTGCCTGGCAACGCAATCAAATACGAAAGACATAGATACATACGCCGACGCAATGTTCCAAGCCAAAGCTAATGGATTCAACAATCTTGATGACGATGAGGTAGTACGTGCAGACACCAAAGTCTTTGACCTGTGTAGCAATACAATTGTTTGGCCCACTGTAGAAACACTGACCCCGCTTCAATGATGGCTCGTAAGCAGGCGCTGGCAGATTCCATGAAGGAGTTGAAAACAGAGAAAGACACAAAGTACGCTTATCTGTCGATTGTCGGTATTGTAAACTTAGATACTAATTTGATACTTATCGGCGAGGATGAGACGGAATTGGCAGTCTATGCGTTCAAATCACAAGTGAACGCTGATGAAGCGCTGGTAATGAATATCGGCAACCTGGTGTCACGGAAAGATTTCCTCCCGACTGTTCAGGCCATCATCTGTAGAGATGACGAGTAATCGGTATTTGAAAATAAATACAATCATGTCCATCGCGAAA
>NW_014039706.1:29278-29954 GCF_001186125.1 Sphaeroforma arctica JP610 | reverse complement strand
TAGGTGTGCTATTGTGTATTCGATGTATATTTCGATCCATGTATAGTATTGGTATTATACATGCACTAAACCATAGTAGGATTTAATTATTTTAAAAATACAGCATATAATACAGGAACAATGTGTCCAGATCTAACAGAAAGTATAACTTGAATTTAAAATACTTGCAGTCCGTCTATTGCGAGATCACCTATATTATAAACATGCGGCACCCAATATACTATAATAAAGCGGAAGTTCCATTTGAATAGCACTTTAATTGATCTAATCACACTAAGGTGTCTCGTTGAGTTGTACATACACGGTCAGTAAGTACAACTACATTCGTATATACATATGATATATATCTATAGATGTATTTATCATTTATTCGGCAATCGAGAAGGGATTCTCAGCGGGTCCTTCGTCAGCGGACTCGCCATCGTCGCCTTCGAAGGAGTTCATGGGCACAGAGTAGAAGCGGATAACGGGCTGTACAAACGCGGTTTGCAATGGAGTGGTTTAGAAACAAGGTTTGTACGTAGTGTCTTGAAGGAATATAATTAACACGAACGAAGTTTGTGGTCTATGTTTGTTTATGTGCACGTAGGTGTATATGGAAGCAACTAGAATAGTATATACATCTGCTTATATGAACACAGATATACGTATACGTATACAATTGATTCTATACAGA
>NW_014039706.1:25198-28040 GCF_001186125.1 Sphaeroforma arctica JP610 | reverse complement strand
AAAGGCACAACACATTATGCACGATTACTATATGCTGATATCTTGGATACATATGTGCTGGTATCATATAGATGTCCCTTGATGTATTAACATAGAGCTCGTGCCGCAAATACAGCTAGGCCACTACAGTATTGAACGCCATGGATCGTCGAAGTGGTATAGCTGTACGGCTTAAGGCCGGGGAGTCTCAGCTTACAATACAGCGAACTTTTATAAACTACATATAGGATAAGAAGACAAGTACGTATATACTATTTATACATTGTTTGATTTGCATACTTCTCATTTGATCCAGTCCATATCAGCATGAGTCGGAGAATTACGAGAGAGAGTTCAAATATTAAAGACGATATTGATAGACGCTTTGTGTTGCAGGCAGCTGTCGCCGTTGTCATATATGCATATACGATAGGTTCGTAAACACAATCTATTATAGAATTCACGGAGTTTTATTTATAATATTTTACTTTTCAATGCCTACAACGCCCATCATACCCTTGTCCTCGTGTCCAAGATTGTGACAGTGCAGCATCATAGGTCCGGCGTAGTCAGCCGTATAGAATCGAACATCTACAGGCGTACTAGCGAAAAGTGGGATGGTATCGCGAAAGTCACCTTTGCGGAAAAGCATACCATCGGTAATTGGGTCGTCATTGGTGATCATAAAGTGGTTGATATGTTGATGGTATGGGTGCTGGGGATAGCCCTCGCCTTCCTGGAAGCCTTCGCCTGCGGACAGATTCCATTGATAGTATTTGTCTAAGTGAATGGTATTGAGCGTTTCTGTGGGGTTGAATGGCTGATTGTTGATGGCATTCGCTCCCTCTGCTGTGGAAAGTTCAACTGAAAATGTGGTCTTCCACTTCGAATGTTTGTTGCTGCTTCGGCTTCGTACCTTTTGGAGATACTTCGGCAGTGCAGGCAACACTACAGGGAGCTCCATGATACTAGCCTTGTCGGATACATCAATCATAAGTAGCGCTTGAGTGTTGTCAATGTTGCCCGGTTGACCAGGAACTGGTCCCCAGATTTGTGCGTAGTCAGCCAGCCGCTCATCGGCAACAGTGGTCAATGAGAATAAGCCCGATGCTGAACATCGTACGGCCACATCTACTCGACCGCCGGAAGGTATGAATATTTTGGTGGCAGCACGCGGTGCTTCAAGGTATACGCCATCATATGCGAGCTCATAGATGTCACACGCCTCATCATCCGACAATCCAAACATGAGTGCCTCCATGCTGAGCCCGTTTACAACTCTTAGACGCTTAAGTTCACCTATCTTAAACTCGACTCTCGGCATGTACTGGCCATTTACTATAAGCAGGTTTTCTGACACTTGCTCCGGGTTTTCGAGTTCCACTGGCATGCTGCTTGTTCCGTTATGATCGCATGTATTCAAAAAGGCTTCACTGTTGCCCATGTAGATGCCCTGCACCATGACTACCAAATCGTCCATGGCAAGCAAATCAGGCGATGTTTTCTTTGGATCATCTTCTACGATGAAAGCGCCAGCCATTAGCCCATGCACCTGAAGATTTGTGCTACCGTGCAGATGAGGATGGTAGTAGGACGTCCCGGAATGATGCTTTGGGTTTATCTCATAGACGTACTGGAACGAGAATCCTGGTTTAATACTAAGTCCCACATTATCCTGATGTCCTTCAGAGGATATATGCATACCGTGAAGGTGTAGATTTGTACTGTTCGGGTGGTGTAATTCGTTCAGCGACATCTCGCTCTCTCGTGTTGCGTTGTTGTCTTGTAGTTCATTGTTAAGCTTGACCCGTACCGTATCTCCAGCTCGACAGCGGATTGTCGGAGCTGGATACACATTACTGTACAGTCTACTGTTGTATGATATGCCGAACGGTCCCTGGACCTTACCGGCACTCACAGTGAGATCGACATCGAGACGTCCTCCAGATGAAGAAAGTGCTGACGGTTGTTGCAGGAGGGGGTATTGTGTCACAGGCATGGCACTACAGACTGAAGCTGCCACGGCAATAGTGATTGTGTTAACTCTCATTATGATGTATTTGAGGTGGTTTGGTTATAGTGTGCTATTCAGTTTTTGATATATAGTACAAGCAACGGCATCGTGCTTTTATACTTGTTTGTCATAACTGATTTATAGACTATGTAGTATACAACTTCCTGGTTCCTGGCGGATGTCAATAATTGGGAACTCTCAGCTCTCAAATATAAACTCGGAGTGTGGATCTACTCCTAAACTCTAAACAAAAACATTGTTTAAAAAAAGAATCAAATTTCAAATTTCACAATGGTCCACGGATCAATGATCATGGAGGGCGGTGGGCGGTGGGCAGCAGTATGTACTGAATACGTAGTTACGTACATACGTATTGTTTTTTTTTTGTTTAAAACAAACCCCAAAACAAATAGCTGGTTCAAGTTAAATTTGAAATGTTTCCATAGCTACAGTTTACAATATACCTTCAATACGTTAGAAAAACTGGACTAACACTGAAGCACTAAAAGTCTAAACAGTACATAAACAATGTACAACAACAAATCACGAAATTCAAAATAAGAAGAAGAAAAACAAAGAGTAACATTAGAGTGAACTATGAGCATAGATTGTTTAAACAATCTGAAAGGTATGGCAACAAAAAAATACTATGTTCTGCTCTCTATTGTATTTTGTATCCAACTTTTCTGATACAGTGATATACGAACTTTCAACTTTACGAAGTCCAAAAGGTCATTCCAGAGATTTCACTCTCATCTTCATGAAGTTCGTATATAAGTGAGGTTCAGTAATCCTCGAGCTTATACTACTTCCTCTCCACAACAACCATAGACAACCAACATTTGACTT
>NW_014039706.1:0-7372 GCF_001186125.1 Sphaeroforma arctica JP610 | reverse complement strand
GGTCAAGTATTTCCGCACCAGGCAATGACACGCAGATAATCCATTGACTTAGCTCCATTGTTCGTGTGATATATAACGACATCAAACACATACACATACAACAGATATATCCGT
Organism: Sphaeroforma arctica JP610; assembly: GCF_001186125.1. Classification (NCBI taxonomy): domain Eukaryota; class Ichthyosporea; order Ichthyophonida; genus Sphaeroforma; species Sphaeroforma arctica. The sequence continues at coordinate 7,258 of NW_014039706.1, read as the reverse complement.
ACGAGAGCTTGAGTGTATCCACACCAGCCAGCAACGCGCAGGCCGTCTACTTGGCCAACTTCATACCGTTGCACTTAATCATCAACCTACAGCTACTGATACTAACACACATACAAAAACACATCCAACCTTGCACATATCCCCAGCCCACTCAGACCACTCACACAACTCCACTCACCCGAGCTTGAGTGTATCCGCACCAGCCAGCAGTGCACAGGCCGTCCACTTGGCCAACTTCATACTGTTGTTCTTCAACTCCATAGCCAGAACGGCACCCTTCTGCGAGTCCAGTTTCTGGCGCCAGTCCAAGGGGTTTTGATCATATTCGTTGAGTGCTTTAATCATCAAGTATGATTCCTCACCCTTGGGCGACCGTTGGAAGGCATCGACCTCACATCGGGCCACAAGCTCGATATCTAATAGTGTAGGGAGAGTTTATATGCAAGATTTAGAGAGTATGAACATGCACAGTATGTGGTAGACTTGAGGATATATATATATACATAAATAAATATGTGAGATTTAAAAATGAAGCACAAGTTCAATATCTGATAAAGTAGATAATATGCAGCGCCAATACGCTAGGTCTCAGACCGCTACACAGGTTAATATTCAAACAGAAGTAGAAAAATCTATGCGACGCTTCAAATCTCCTAAAAGGGATAAACCAAAGAATATTAAACATGTTAGTCTATTCGGGTGGGGTAGGTGTGGGTGGGAGTGTTGGGTTTGCATCCGCCACTCCAACGCAGACTCGTCCCGCAACTTTGTGAACTAAAGGGTCTCAGCCCCTGCCAATTAGAACACGCTATACACACAGCTTGGCTCAATAACCAATTAGCGTAGTACACGAGCATCCATCAATCCCTTGAACGCAGGTCTCCACAACCTGCAACTTGAAGAATACGCCGAAGCCATGCACGCTAACGCTAAGGCTAAGGCGTTCGCAACACCACACCCCACCAACACACACACCCACCGTTTCCAAGATCCCACTTTCTGTAGCGGTATCCGACCGAGCACACATCCTCGTCATCCTCCGCAAACGGATTGCCCTCCTCCAGCTCAATGGAGTCGCCACTCTTAAGTACCTGCTGCGAGAAGTTCTGGTTGATATACGTCGCCTCTATAGCCAGCTGGCTGGGTGTGTTCATGCGGTTGTCCGCCTCGTCTGTGGGGGGGTCTTGGGCCGTCTCGTTGACCGTCAGGAAGTCAAACTGTGAGTTGTCGCGCTTGTCCAGGAACAGTTTATCCCCCACGCGTTGTACTACGATATCCCACGAGTGCACAGACCGCGGTGTGGCCATAATAGTCGCAATGATAGCGTCGGTGGCAAACACCTTCGCGTTGGTGCTCTGGGCCAGATCCCGGAACACCGGATCGTCCGTGGTGGTGACGTTGTGGAAGACCTTCTGGAACTGGTGCAGCGGCTTGGAGTTCTTCGTAGTCACACGGTCGTAGCTCTTATCGTACCGGTCCATAGTACCACAGGTCAGCAGGTCAACCGGCGCGTCTACGCTGAAGGCTAGCTTGGTGAGACGCGTGAACTCGATCTCGTCCTGCACTTCCCACGTGGACTGTACCTCTACAGACGCCTCGCGCTCACGCGTCTCTCTTCGATTGCCCCAGCGCGCGAAGCCACCGCGACCCCCACGACCACCACGCTGGTTAGCACCACCACGCATGTTACGGTTGTTGCCTGGGGGGGGATGGATGGATGGATGGATGGTGAGTGTTGTGTTTTAGTTAAAGATGCATGCGTGTGTGCGCTATGTTAGCTTCAGATGCCGAAGTGCGAAGTAAGTGCGTGCGTGATTGTACCACTGGCGAGTAGCGCACGTATCTGGTTGGTAGCTCAGATGTGTTGAGTAAGATAAATTCCCAAGTTTCCAGGTCTATTTATAGTAGTGTAATGTTCCTGTAACAAAGATTTAAAACAGATATAAAGACAAAAACTGTCGCAATACAACAACAACACAAACCAGCAAGTCCTTTACAAGGCTCACACATGCTACTTTTACCTCGATTGTCTGTAAGCATTGGCCACGGTATATGACTATGTATATATATATATATGGGTACACGAAGCGCATATTTGAGCTATGTTTATATATATATATACACATGTGTGTGTGTGTAAGCTCACGGTATATGTGCATGTTTGAGCGATGTTTATACATATAAATATGTATTCATAATCTGTATAGCGATGTATGCACTTCAGGTGCACAATAAACTAGTCAATATAAGCTCTCCTGATTGTCTAGCTCGTGGAGATTTTTTATTAGAAAATATGCACACACAATTAAATACATACGCATACGTACAGCAAGGGTCACGTAGAAGCATGGCGAGGAAAAAGTCACTTCCAAGTGCGTAGTAAGGCACACTCTAATGCAGACTATGTTTTGACTAGAGTGTGAGGGTTAGATAGTCTTTATCTTTACTGCAATTCCGGCGGCTGTGGTACTATTTATACCCACGCTATACAGATCTCCATGCGTGCGTGCATACACTCGCTCCGCAAACAGTCTCCCCCCTCACACAGATGGGCCGCATTTCCCCGTGCATATCCTCGGGATACACATAAATATGACTACACACTTCCACACACACGTATATATATATGAATATGAATACATACCTCCCAGACGCTGTAGACCACCCGCACCCGAGCGGTGCAGAGACTCTCTGCGGCGAGGTCTGAACCTGCGACCAGTGAAGCGCTTCTGCTGTGTGGGGTTGCGGTCAACCAGTCTGAATGAGCTCTCATCCACCTCGTGTTGGTAACTGAAGGCTGTCCCACCCGCCCCATAGCGTTGCTGGTACTTCTCTTTGTATCGGCGGTCGTGGAAGTTGGCGTTGCCGGTCCAGTCGGCTACCTTGCCTGTATTAGGGAGTGGTGGGTATTGGAGGGGTAGGCTTAGTGTCCAAGGATGTGGTATTTCAATCGGAATGGCATATATACATATACATACATGGGTATACGCAGGATTGTTATGAATCTTCACATACGAAGTGATAAACAAATTGGATGTTGAAATCAAAGCCAAAATCAGATCAATCAATTCGCATTGCACAACACTCGCCTCACAGAATCCAACGGGAGTATAGTTATCAATACAAAACGTAAGTATAGTTAAGAATATTGAACGATTGCGATTATACACATCGACATAAAACACACTCACTCAATACAAGCTTGAGTTTCTGTACCCTTGACATATCTTCCGCTCAACGTATGTATATGTATATGTATAAGTATATATGTACATGTATCATCCCTGGTGAGTGCAAGTACCCAAGCAGGTGTACGCCTCTACACAAACGAACGTTTACGCATAGGATAACAGCCGAATAGCTAGCGCCTGAAATCACGAGTGAACCCGCAGATGTTGCTACCAACAAACTACCCCCGCCCTCTCTTAGTATTCAGGAGGTACGAAGCATATAAAAGTATGAAACAGATAGGCACACATACACATATGCACACATACAGATAGGCACACATACACATATGCACACATACACATATGCACACATACAGATAGGCACACACATACAGATAGGCACACACATACAGATAGGCACACATACTTACATACACAATTGCCGATAGTATAGTGGTACATAGCGGTATGGTTGTATGCGTGCACAGACCCACACCATCAGCCACTCATTGATAGCGGATGAACACTGTACGCGTGTGTAGTCGGCCCAGTTAATCATAGATAGACTCAGTTGATCACAGATAAACTTGTATGCATGTGCAGTACCACTGGAACAATAGACCCAAAGGCAGCAGTGACTACCCCAGGGAGTGCGGGGATAAGTATTTAGATAGACCCCTACACCCAGACAGCACTTGCCATACGCAGTACTAATACCAAGCCAGCTATAGGAAGACATACCAAGGAATGAACACAACACACACCACACCACACACAAGCATTACACTACAGATGTTCGGTACATGTGCTGGTACAGAAAATGATGGGTATAGAGAACACCACCACATACACTACCATTACCAAGCCATCTACAAGAAGGCCCCTACCAACGAATGCATACAACACACAAGCACTACACCTACAGATGATCTGTGCATGTGCTGGTACAAAACACGATGGGTATACAGGACACCACCAACAGTACAGGATCATATCAACAATAAACGAAAGCTAAATGCTACCAACAATAACAATCAATTCAGCAAGATTTTATGCAGTGGTTGGTGACTCACTAGTATTGAGTATAGGCCGACTTGTACTACTTACGTTCAATAAAACTTTCCGAGTGTTCCCGAGTGTATATTCGGAAATGTGTTTGGTCAAATGAGAGATACTGAACCGTATGTGAATCATATATATATATATAAATATATATATATACAAATATACTTAAGTTCGTACAAAAATTCATTGATCTGGAGATATTCATGTGTATATATTTCGAGAAATAAAAACAAAAGTCGAGTATAAACATGAAATATATACAAATATGTATCCGCGTGAGTATATACAGGGACATGCATACGCCGAGTTTATATCGGAAATATGTTTGGTCAAATGTATATTGATACCGTATGTGAATCCTATATATATATATATATATATATATATATATATATATATATACATACATATACATATAAAAATATACTTAAATTCGTACACTTGTACATTGATCTGGAGATATTCGTGTATATATTTCGAGACATGAAAACAAGTCGAGTAAAAACATAACATATACATATATATATAAATATGTATCCGCGTGAGTATATACAGGAACATGTATACGTAAAAAAGCATATAAATCTAAACAAATATGAATTCAAGCATATATATATATATATATATATTATGCAGATTGACTGTACCTGCATGAAGCATCGCACCATACAGTACACGCAGAGTACACATAAGAGTGGGGTCAATTAATTTCTCAGTCCAGATACACTACACAAGACATAACCATATGCGAACAAGTACCATTTAACTATTACACATAACGGTACAAACACATTTCCAGATGAACGACGTGTAACGACTTCAATATAAATATGTATCTATATGTGTAAGCATGACTATGAATGATAAAAGTGCAAACTCATGTCGACAACATAGTATCCTCAAGGAGTATAGCGTACCAATCATATATAATTATGTACGTACTCTATAGTGACATTCATTGGCACACGCGAATCTCGCACTCAACATGAATATTCCGCTTTATGCATACGTGATGTCAGGTTACAAAATCAAAGCAAGATACAAATATAAATATATATTTCAAAATGCACACACACACACACGTATATATATAAATATATATCAACATACAAAAATGATTATGAGATTGACGAATGAATATGCATAGATCGAGATAATAATAAAAATATGTTTATAATGTATTTACTATTTTACAAAACCTCAAAGGCATATCAACTTTTGAATAGAAACGCATCTATAAATAAGAATATATACATATATATGTACAATATATATGCATAAATATATATATATATAAATATAATATATACATATATGTATATATGATGATATTAATATAAGAATACGTATGTACGTATGTATGTATGTATAAACACTTATAGATATAAATATATCAATATATATATATAAATATATACGTATATTTAGATATTCATATATGTATATATATATATATATATACGCGTGTGTGTGTGTGTGTGTTTATGTGTGTGTGTGTGTTTTTATGTGTGTGTGTACACGCATATATATATATATATATATATATATGCATATATATATATATATTTCTAGGCGTAAAGAAGTACATGATTCGTAAAGCTTACCTAGTGTATCTCCCTTGCTGTATGGCTGGAATGGAATGCCATCCATATCAGGAAGTTCAGCAGGGCCCCATGATTCAGCATTGTCTTGAATCTTAGGTGCTCTGAACTTAAATGTACTCTCCTCTACATTAACATTCGAGATCTGGTCAGTGACCTCGTTAACCTCTGCCTGTGTGTCTGTGCTCACCGGCATATTTATCTATAGATCTCAGGATACGATGTAGCTATGGTAGACTACACTTAAAACTATCTATAGGTAACTATGTATATATGTGTATATATACTTACTGTATGCTAGCTAGCTTATAGATATACAGGTCTAAATATATATCTCGCATACAATCCTGCTGTGCCGTCTCTATTCAGTTTTTTTTTAACCCTACTACATATTACTCCCCCGTGTGTACCCGAACTCCCATCACTCAAATAAATACACACGCGACCTCTTGGCTCTCGTAATACATTTTTTCAATTCTATTTTTAGAATTTGGTCTACTCCAGCCCTTACCCAGTAACCCAGTCCTATAATTCGGACCACTCCGATCACTGACGGCCCTCTTTATGTTCCCAGGTGCGAATTGGCATTTGGCACGTGCACTTTAAATTCCAAAACATACCGAACTTTCGCTCATATTTTTGAAATAGCTGATCATAATTAGATAAGAAATCTATTCTTCTGCTCGTATAAATATAGAAAATAGAAATACTGAACTGTGCCTATCAAACTGTGATGTTTATTTACACTTTGCAGAGTTACATAGATGTTTTGTATACACCTATCTATCATCATGTAGAGGTACTTGCTTGGTACTCTTATTTTCTAAACGCTTTAATACATTCTAAAAATATAAAGCAACCGAAGTGACTATGGGCTTACTTTGTCAACATATGAATGGCCAGGTATATGCTTGAGCTCTCGCAAGTGTGACGTTGAGTTGTACTTTCGAGAGAGTTTTAGTGGCGCTGGTGCTGCCCCTCAGGAGCGACATATACAAAACCAGGCCGTGAGTAAGATCAGTCTTGTCTTATATATCACCACACGTACTTCTTTCAATGGTTTAACTTCCGATAGTTAGAGATTATGTAACAGTAGCCATTCGACATACATTGTCAAATGAGGAGCATATAATTGTCGTATGAGGAACGCATATCTGGATACCCATCCAGATTGAAATGAATACGATAACAAACTGAACTATTGCTATCAATTAGTTTTTCTTTAGGGTTGTCAGGCTACGAATGTAACAGATGCGAATCTGGCTATCGTTCTAAAATTAACCTTCTTCAATTGACATTCTCAACTAATCTTATTTGGATAACTATGTACATTAAATTCATTCTCGATGAGATTTGAATATCATAATATATATATTTATATATATATATATATATATATACTACTATTACATATATATATAT
>NW_014039707.1:34443-37740 GCF_001186125.1 Sphaeroforma arctica JP610 | reverse complement strand
TTAAACATACATACACACAAACACACACATGTTTGTATGCACGTATGCACGTATGCACACACACACACACACATATATATATATAGAAATATATATTTATACATACAATATATATATATATATATATGTATATATATATATATATGCGATACGTGTGTGTTTGTGTACACGTACACGTATTTAAATATGAGTACACACGGAGAAGAGCTCTATACGAAGAGCAACTCACCCCTCAGGCTTTGAATCGCAACTGCTTGAGAGTGGTAGGTACGTCAATTATGTACTCACCTTACACCTGACGGTGTAATACTCCTCGATCAACAGCGTATCTTGGTACACGTAATTTACAGTATAGAAGCAAAACGTATGCGACATTATGCACTGACACGAGCTCCACACGAACAGTCAGGCATGTGTGCGTGCTCACCTGGCGTCAAGTAAACTCCGGATTTGGACTAAGTTAGAAGATACTCTGTATTAAGCCTAGTGTAAAGTGAAGAGTGCTGTATAAGCCGTAAGTAGGCTGTATGTGCTTTCATTGAGTGAAGTAGTGTGTTATTTGGGCCAGAGGTACGATGAGGGAAAGCTGATCCATACACGATAGGTGTAAGTATAGCAAAACGACCCAGACCACCAGTAATCACGATGGAAGGCGATAAAATTCAAAGGTACCCGCGAGCTTGGTATATGGTTACTAATCAGCAAGCGTGTGTGCGTGGGTTTTAAAGATAAGCCAGCAGGTGTATGTAAATAGACGCATTATGAAGCATACACTTTCGTGTTGAATGTGAAATCATAGTTGGCTATGTTTGAATATTTATGCAATATTCAAGTCTTCTCAGCAGGGTTTGAGAGAATTGTTTGCTTTTCTAAAAAACAAAAACAAAAATGCCAGACTTCAAAAAATCAGCCAATTATTATTCCATAAATAAATAGCATAGCCTTCTAAATTATACATAAGGCTATGTAAATAGTCTCAATTTGGGTTATTTTTTAGGAGGTCATGTATGATATTATATGCGGTAAAATAGAAATATTGACAAAAATATTCACCGACTTTTTATACGCTAAAAACGAAGCCACCAAGAAGCAATATTTCTCTCGTGTGACGAGGGGTGTTTATATAAACGGAAAAGAAGTTCGCGTGCGTATACACAAAATAGCACACATTGTAATCCGAGATGGTCGCACACCCGAGTGAGTCAGTATGAGCGTTAGTACAGCTAAAAACGATGTATAGAGTGTGAAACGTCATCTTTTGGAACCAATGGTATTTTGGATATACATTGGATTAAAGTCTTTCATAAGTTCACGACTGTCGCATCGCCCAGGAGCTTATGCATTTTAACACCGATTTTAGCTAATACGCATAGCCTTCTGAAAACTGAACGTCGGTAGCAAATTTTCTCCATTCTCAACTTTTCCGCTACAGTCAACCCTCTTTAAGTGTCCACCTTTATAGGTGTTTACCTCTTAAAGTGTACACTTTTTCTACATGTCTACCGGAAGCTTTGTCGATTAACTACGCAGCCGATCACTTGAAGAGACTCAGGATTATGTGAAACGATACATCGATATTAGCTGATCCAGACTATCATCCAGGTGACAGTAAAACAGTAGAAGAATTACAATAGTGGATAGATGAATCTGCAAATTTGCAGATTATTAATATAGAAGCGAAGATGACTATGGAGGAAGCTATCGATAGTGAGACTACGAGTATGCTCAGTTTGGGTTGTGCTTTGCATATGGTCTTCCTCTCTCTAGAGAGTTTATGAATGCTATCTTATTGGATGCTAAATCCTCTGTGTAGCTGTTTATCAATACTCGACATCGAGGAAAAGGTATCAAAAATACGCCAGAAAAAGCACAAACAAATTTTACTTTTTAAAAACAATACAAAAAAGCAACGCCTATAGGCAATTACCTTTAAAAAGAACACTATTTATAGGACTCCGCTTTTTAAAGTTTGTTTTTTATTATCAAAAACTAAAAACTAAAAATTTATAAAGCTTCATATGTGTCCTACATATGTATCACCTATAATTAATAATATGGGGCCAACTCTGTACGGTGCAGGGTCGGTCCTGAATTCCTGACCCAAGGGTGTCTAACTGTCTATTTAGTACTTACCTCTATAATAACTCTAATAAGAAATCTCTAAAATAAGTGTTCAGTTTTTTGTCCAAAACTTTGAAAACAGACTGTAGACACTTTTTTAATTTAAAAAAAAAAGTAGGTTTTTGTCTAATTTTCAGAAGGTTAAGGGGTTGACTGTATCAGTACACTATTCTACAATCTATTTAGACTATATCATGTTCACGGTTCAATATTACGTCAAAAGTTAGGTGAGATAGCTTCATCTTTCATGGCCAACCATGTTTATCCTTAATACATTTCTCTAAGCGTATCAGCACAGCAGGAGACCCAAAGCAATAAGCAATCGTGAATATTTGTGTAGTCAAAAACTCATATATGCCGTTTTATTGGTTTAAACCTTCAAACTTTATTATTTTGAGATAAAGGGTCTCAACTTTCTCAAGTCTCAACTCTCAAAAGGCGCTACATATCAGAGCATCTATTTTCCCCTCACTGCTCAGCCTGACTCAGTAACTCAGGGCCTCATGACCCACACGTTGGAAACAAAGATCTCAAGTCTAAAACATGACATATCACCTGTGCCGAGCGAGAGTCGTCGTCGTCGGATTCTCAAACAAATCGAGCCAGCAGCAATATTTTCCCGTATTTTTTTTAGTGCTGAGCAATATCAGAATCCGACGACTCCTCGGCATCTCAATTCCCCATTTAAAAAAAACAAAACTTTGTTCTACTCTCTTGGCTAAAATTCAGGAACTACAATACATACATACTCGTTAATTTTTTTCTTCTTTTTTCAGGGTTGTCATATTTTTTAAATAAATAGGAAATAGTGTGAAGTCTTGGTATAAAGTCGTACTTCACATTGTATGCACTTCTTTACTGTTTAATGTTTACAACCTAGCATATGACTTGTCTTGTACCTTCCCCTTTCAATCCTTCCATGCATTCTGAAAAAAAAGAATAAGATTTCAACTAATCAGTGCCAACTATATACGAGTAATATAAAAGAGAAGTATGTTGTTGCACATGAACACGTTCATGTTCATGGTCATAAACATATACTTAAAATGTTCATAAATATGTTCATGAACATGTCCATATATATATATATATATATATATATATATATATATATATATATATATATATATACTACTACGTACTAACTAACTAACTAACTAACTAACTAACTAACTA
>NW_014039707.1:25616-33116 GCF_001186125.1 Sphaeroforma arctica JP610 | reverse complement strand
ACTATGCACACACTCTTTTATAAAGGAGGGTGAGAAACTGAGAATACATACAATAAACTCCAGTCTCTGAACTGTCTGACAGACACTCACAGTCTCGCACTGACACCAAACTCCAGAGTCCAGGCGCACAATGGTCAGTAGACAAGTTGCTGATAGAAAATTATTGATACCAATGTGCATCTATTGTAGTACCAATGTGCCTCTAGAGAGCACTCTACTAAAACTATAAATAGGACAGATGGCAATCTCCTGCTCTAAAAATCCTCAAGGTTTTATTATCTTTCTATTTTCAACTAAATATACTCTATTTAGCATTTTTAATGCATACAAATTAAAACCGAACAAATAAGAAATTATTTTTCAATTGGTCAAAATCAAAATTTTTCTGATTTCGGATAGTATTTTTGTGATAGACATTTACTCATTTAAGAGTGATTATAAAATCTGTACTTCACGAATATATAACTGTTAGTCTTTTTGACTCGTGAAATATTGAATCGTGAATTTGTGACTACTCCCCAGAGCAGAGTCCACCAATGTATGAACTATGAAGTATCCAGTATCTCTCGTATTCTATTTATATTAGATAAACAATTTGAAAGTGATAAAGACTCTACCCGCTACCGAACACATTTTTTTGTGTGTTGTGAAAGAAAGACAAAACAACAAAGTTTGTGTTTTTGTTGTGCAAAACCAAAAAGAAAGCTATTTATAAATATAAAGTAAATCAGTATTGTTTACGGTATTTTTATAGAAAATAAAATATGTACAAATCTATAATCTGTAAAAGTAAAACCTTTGGCTGCGTCAAGATATAAATCCCAATGGATATATCACTGCAGCACTGCTACATAAAAGCAAGGGGCAATGGGGCCCATGGACTTTGGAGGTGTTTCAAGTTTTCAAATCTGTAAAACCTGGTGGTCCTAAACCAGTGACACTCTTTTTTGGTTTTGACAGTTGGACATTTGCGCGGGCCAACCGTCTTGACCAATCCGACGGGCTTTGCGTTTTCTCCAGTATAAATACGGAGGTTCAGTTGTCCCAAGCTCACTTTACTACTGTAGAGCTTGGGACCCACCAAAGGCAAACAAATCTTAGCTGACTCAAACCCCGTGTACTTTCGTGTCACGACCACGACCAGTTGGCTTTACAAATGTACATAAACAGCCATTTGAACAAATGTGAAGTTTTGTTGTAAAGAAGCACCAACCAGGTCATTCCCCAGGAGACCACATATGTGACATACGGGGGGGGGTAACAACATATTTTCTAATCATCCAAAACCGATTCTGTGAGCAGTTTTGGGCCCTGCTTTAGTGAAAAAGGAAATATTGTGTTAGGTTTGGACCTTTTGTAGATAAATACACGTGTTGTATTGTCCACATCCCTGGCGAGAGAGTTTAAAATAGAGGTGAAGCCCACAACCTAAATATTAGACCAAGAAAACCCATTTGTTTATTATATTTGTTTTTATATATAGAAAAAAGACACTATTTTGAGTATACATTTGGATGCCGGTTGTCAAGTAAAACAATAAATAAACTCTGTTGGTACATAGTTCTAAACCTAGTTGGACTTTGAATTCTACACTGGTTCACTCCTCAACTATTGGGCCATTGGCAAGTTCTCAAAAAATATCTTTACAATTTTACTAAAATCGCTTTCTTAGAATAAACAAATGACGAAATATAGAAATAGAAATAGTTAGTTGTACTCCACTCTGATCTCGGTTAAAGAATGTCCTTTGTTTTTAAAAAACAACACCTTTTTTATTTACGCATTTAAAATAAAAAAAGCCAAACGACTTTGTTTCGGTGGGTAGTGGAATGATGGGGCGTGTCGCGTTTTAAACGTAAAAAAATAGGTTTAGGTTCTCAGATGGGATTGTTCCAAAAGTTTGTGTAAAAAATACTGATTTTCCAAAAGATGACTTTCCACACAGGAGACTTTCCACAAGGGGCTGAGAAATATAATAGATGGGTTGGAACTCGGCACTGAGCATAAAGTGCAAGCAGATTAGCATTAGGCTATACTCCTAGAAGTGGCATGAGAATCTTATACCATATAGCTACAGTGTTGTGTAGAGTGATGGGCTAGTAGTAGTTACACAATAGCGTTAAGATAAATCCAACGCTGTCGTCAATGTTCCAGATACAATAAGAGTTCAGTACCAAGTATGGTACACAATAAAGAACTGACCCACTCAGAAAGGACATGCTCTACACGTACGTGCGAGTAGTTAATATATATGTACAAGTTGTGAGGATATATAACCCGTACTAAAGAGAGAAATAAAGCTATCCCATACACGGTTCTATATGTGCTATCACAGAGTACAGGCAGTCAGAGCAAATGTGAGGAAATCAGTAAAAATGTTAATATTCTCTGTATTGCATCCGGTCGATCACAACATCATACATATGTTCGATTATACACACACATAAACTATTTTTTATTTCTTGCACCTTCGCGATCAACGGCCTCACCAATTGATCCTGCTTACTAGCCAGTCATTGTAACTATTCGAAATATATTCAGATTATCTTATCATCATTTTTACTGAACACTATGTTAAACTACGCGACCTCCGGCAGTGATCGGAGGTGTTTCCTTTATAGAAGAACGGTGTACATGTTATTATGGGCTAAAATATACAGTATGTACATCCACAAAAGTGTCCCTACGTCTGCGACACTTTTTATTGCTGAATCATTGGGTTGTTGTCAACGTAACCTCATGGCTCATGTAAATATGTATTTCCTGTATTAAATTAATAATTCCTAATACTCGTTCCACTTCTAAACCCCAATTTACAATTTTCTCACATCCGAATTCTAAAATCAAAATAAATAAATACACTCGGAAATATTTTTTTAAAGAAATAAAGTAATAAACGCTTTCAGTCGACGATATTTATTTAACCAGCCTCCCAGGAATCCGGGAACCCATGGCCCAGCGCCCCAGCCGCATAAATATTTTTTACATTTGATAGGCGATATAGAATTGTCGGTTCACGATTGTCGACGACATGATTTTATTGTGATAGAGTTGATAGTTGATACTGTACTGTAAAAACTAAAAAGCACAAAACTTTTTATACTTTTACAAAACAAAACCAAACAAATCCCAATAGCCAATAGGACTTCTGTTTTTAAAAATACGAGAGGGTGTAAATTATGAATTGGTGAAAGGATTCGCGCCACCGGACTTCAATACGAGCTTCATATATGCTGAAAACGTAGCCTAGTTTTGAAACCGTTTTCCCGTTTTCAGGTATTATACCAGCCATTTCTAAAAACCAGGTTTGTTTGGATCTGGACTACATGGACCAATTAATAGCTGTTATGTTTTAACAGTAGAATATGTGTCCAACTAAAAACAAATCAGCCTATCTTTTGGCGAATATAGTTGGCGGGCTATGGGCGAGCAAAAAACCAGACCCCTATGTATTTATGTATGAAAACGTGTTTACGCCACCCAGACCCAGTGACCCGAGTGACCCGAGACACGAACCCACTCAGTCTAATTGTACCTATTTTTAACGCGGCATGACGTGAATGTAAATGGCATGTAGTTTTGAATTAAACGTACACGTTTTACTCAGCCTATTTTTGGGGTTGAACTTGACGTGACAATAGCACTTGCCAAATGTAACTCAGCTTTTTCATTTTAATAATAAACGGTTTTAAAAAACAAACTTGTTTAAAAAAAGGAATAACATTTATATATAGTTTTGGTTTTTTTAAAACAAAACAAAATTTAATCGAGTTTGTTTTTTTAAACAAAATTAGAAAATTTATTTACATTTAAAACATACAAATAAAACCACTAATATTTATTTATAAAATATTTAGATGGACCTGGCACCCTGCGCGGTGGCGCTGGCTAGTGCTGTGTGCTGACTGCTGAGCCCATTTTTTCTAAGCTCTTATAATATATGTGTCGAGGAGTGGCCTGCGCCCTGCGGTCCGGAATTCCTGGATTCCTGGTTCACTGGGGTCCAGAAAGGTAGGACATAGTCAATTGTATCCTGGGTGTGGGTCCTGGTGTGTCCGAGTACAGACTTTTGGGAGCTGGGACAAGAAGAATATTTTTTGTACCTCAAGAGTCGGGCCTCGAGACTTGGGCCTTGGGGCTCGGGGAGGGGAGTTATTTATATGTGTACTATAAAAAAATTGTGCAATTTCTTATTTTATTTTAATTTTTATAATAATATACTACTATGTACATACTCGGCTATTTAACTGTTGTGTGCATCCGTATTGCTTCCACTCAACTACAAGTCAAACGATTATTTACATGTTGATGTGATATTGCAGTTGTTCCTTCAGATCGTATAGATACTTGCTACTGATTTCTGATGATGTTGATCACATCCTCCATACCTGCACAACAGGCGCAGGCGCTCACAGAGCCACGTGGAGCACAATGTCTTGACCAGACGGCTGCTGCCGCAGAAGTGCTACTCACAGAGCGCGAAGCCCACAAGCCTGATTCACCGAGTACAGATTCGCCGACCTGTTTCAGTATCACCACTGAGCGTGATGTTTATTACGGAAATGACCTGGTAAACGGAGAAGTGAATTTCAAATCGCTTACCGAGGTTGTAATTCCGAGAGTTTGTGTGGCCGTGATGTGCCGCTACGTGTGCAAGAATCGAACCTCACTACAGTACAAGAAAGCCCATACGATCTTCAGGTGTGAAATTTTTGACTTTACTTTATTGTATCATGTCTTTGAATTTGGATTGAATGAAATTTCACACACTTTATGCCTTACACCATACAATCGGCAGAGCCTTTTGCTTTCAAACGTGCATGATTCTCTCAAATTTCATCACTTCCACGCCCTCATTTCCCGCAATCTCACTTCTTTCACCCTACCTCCTACTTTTTAGGTCGATGAAGGTGATCGGACGTGACTATGTTGTTCCCGTGGGACAATCATCCATCCCTTTTAGTTTCATACTCCCAACGGACATGCCCGCCTCCATGCAGCATGTGTTCTGCACTGTGCGTTGGGATTTACGCCTATTTCGTTATGATACCAATACTAATTTAGCACTCACGAGGAAGGCCTTCCTTATGTCGTCACTATATTATCCCTTGCCCGGTCTTACCCCCACTGTGCAAATGGAAAGACCCGCTCTACTGCGCAAAGGTACGGCTGTGCGCATGGAAGCGTCGCTGACAAAAGACATATTCACAGCCGGCGCACCCATCGATGTACACATTGCATTCCATTTGTTGAAGAGAAGTGTGAAGGTACGGAAAGTTGTGGCGTCTGTCATACAACGAGTGGAGCATCACGAGGCTGACCAGGTGCTCAGCTGGTCCACAACTGTGCTGGACAGGAGCACACTCAACTCGTCTAGTCTGAACAGAAAGCTTAACAACACCACTGAAAAGGGCACGGCATTGGACCACACTTTCGCCCTTCGGCCATATGTACAAGAAGACATGGGGAATGCGGTTGCCCTACAGAATACGGCTGGTGATGCCGGCGCGTTAGTTCCTACTACTCATACTCGGTGCCACAACTCAATTGTTTGGATATTAGGTATGTTTAAGTTTTCGCACTGTCGGGTTTAATTTCGACTGGTGTCCAGTTGACAATATTGCATTTTGTGAATGCCGTTATATATTGTCGGGAATTTGAATTTTTGACACGGCAGTATATACCAGTTGTGTATTCGGTTGCAATATAATTTGTATCGATGCTAATCTGCTACTTTTCGTACTCATTTCAATTCCCAACAGTGACATACATGGTGGACATCAAAGCGACACTTTTCGGTGCACCAGATATAGAGATGTCTCTCCCGCTCGTCATAGAAGGCTGTACTGCAATAGTTAGTGACAACTTAGACGCAACAGCTCTGAACAATTGCAAAACATTCCCCACAGTAGGGGAAGACCCCCCGGAATACGCAGACTACAAAATGCAGTCAACACGCTCTTACACGAGCTTGAGGCGCAATTCCATAGACACTGTGTTCGCAAAGCCAGAGGATGTACCCTTGCCTACGGCAGTCAAAGAGACTAATAGTAAAATCATTCGGCGCGCAACACTCCCGGGTATGCTCACACGGCCCAAGAGCACCACGACTTTGGCACGGCCACAGGGTCACTCTATCAAAGAGCACGTGGAGAGCGACGTCTCTGAAGAGGCGGCTTGTGTGACAAACGGAGGGTTCGAAGAAAATCAACAGGAAGTGGAAGACAACGTGGCGATGGTGAGGATTCGCAACGTGCGCTCTCTGTTGTCTGGTAAGCTGTTTGGCGGTCGCAGTAGGAGTATGAGTGTGGATGAAACAAGGCGTTCCCAGAATCGAGAACGACAAGACAGTCTGTTAGCACAGGGTCCGCCTTCATTCTTAGAAGCATTGCAGTTCATATGAACATATCTAAGTCAACGGGCACTCGTCAGGCCACGCAGGGTGTGTAGACGAACATATTGACCTTTTCAGGTCCTTATGCATGAACTTATCTGCAAGTAGTGAAAGATTCCATTCGGTTAGAAGGTATGGATAGAACCACGCAAAGGATCACTTCCGGTATGCTACAGGCCTACGCAAAGATTTTATTGTGATCATGCAGATAAGCCTACTGGAGAGTATAGGTTTGCGAAGCAGTTGCGCATTCTTGCAGTTCTAGGGTTCCTCAAATACGTCACATACAATAACAAAGCCTTCTCCCCGGTTGAATATACGCACTATTGTAGTTCAGAGCTTTCCGTATACGACTCACAGGTCTCCATTGAATTTCAGTCTACAACTTGTAGTATTAGCGTAATTTAATGCACCGAAATGAAGACAGGAGAGGATACAAAAGTACAAATTCTCGCCGGTGGTTGCTCATGCGATAGCCTTTAGCGAGCTGGCAGTGTATGCTGCCAAACAATACACTGCATAGCTACTGCTTGCGTGCTTGGGTGCGAAATCAAAAAGATTAAAGTTCGTCACCTTAAAATTGCATTTGAATATCAAGGTGTTGACTCTTGATAATCCTTAATTATTTCATGTCCTGAGCGCAGTCGCAATCACGAAGTACCCATTTTGCATAGCGCCAGTACGTCTAATAAACTTGCAGCAAGGGCTTGGCAATCTTCCAAGTTCTGATACCTCCACTCTCTAATTGTCACGGATAAGAAACATACAACCTGTAAGCTATGAAGTATACATATGCAATTAAGTGACAAACAATCTAGAAAACGAATGGTATTCTACATCATCTGTGTCGCATTCTGCCTCCTGAGAGATACGCGATCATCGTATTAAGGATATACATTATTGCCAGTATATGTTTAGAAATCAGGAAGGTTTGAATGTATATGGTAAAATATGTGTAATATATTTTAGATTAATGGATATCATAAAACAGGTGTATTTTATCCTTCAACTGTTAACTTTTGCACGGATATTTAGAAACGAAAATTTGTTGCATAGTTTATATAAATATGTATGTATATATAAATATACACACACACACACACATA